>NW_015379301.1:24345-46972 GCF_001522545.3 Parus major | reverse complement strand
CTTTCAGTTTAGTACCCCATTGTCCTGTCATTACATGCTCTTGTAAATAGTCTTTCTTGATCTTTCTTGTCCAGGTCCCTCTGGAGGGCATCATGTCCTTCATGCCGAACTCCTGCATAAGCATAGTCAGCAAGCTGCAAGTTCGTGCTTGTTGTTTTTTAAAATCACTTATTAACAACTGAGCTTTTCAAGGGAAAAATGTGTCTTTCCCCCCCTTGATTTTTATCATGATAATCAGCTTTTTTTTTTTCTAATACATGATCAACGTACTGTCTAAAGTGATGTAGAGACCAAATTGATCTATCTGTGCCCAGATAAGTTTATAACCTGCATGTAGTGTTTGTAAAGGCTTTTCTTAAGCCAAACTGATTTTTTTTTTCCATTAGGTCTCTAGGAAATAAAGAACTAAAGGTATTTTATGCTAGATGCAGGAATGTATTATTAATTACTGCTGTTAATATGCCTGAATGTCAAATAAGTGGTTTGACTAGACTTTTTCAGAGGCAACTGTGTTGACTGATCCTTATCTTTCTATTCTCAGGTAAAAAATACATCATTTTATATAATTAAAGTGGCCTTCTAATAGATTCATCTGAGATTTGTCAAGATATGCTTTATGAAGCCTCTACTGATCATTGAAATTAAGACATCGTTGATGTGAATAGAGGAAAGGAACACACATGCCCCCATTTTTTAAATTATTTTTTTACTCCAGGCAGGTATCTATGACTAAGTTAAAGAAAGGGGAGTACTTCTTACTTATCTTTGTAATGTAAATACATATAAACACAATAATTTTTTTTTAATATCAAAGCCTTGATTTTGAGGGAAATAGCAAAAAGTACAGAAAAATGAAAAATTTGCAGAATCCACACATTTTTGTCTATTACTTTCTGATGTCATTGAAACAGTGAAACATGAAGAATACTTCATGTGAAGCTAGCAAGATCACTAATCTCTTGTTCACCACCTATGCAGTGTTTCCTTGCTTTGAATGAAGCAGATTCCTGACAGTCATGAATGTTCAAGACATCACCTGTTTTCCATACTATCAGATGACCTCAGCTAAAGTTTTCCCCTGATATTCAAAATTTTGTGAAGAAAGGAGGCTGAAGGAGTACCAGGAGTATCATCTACTCTGGGCTGTTTTTGTCATATGCATTTACAATTTTTTCAAGTTCGCCTTTTGCAAGTCAGAGTTCCTGATTTCTCTGCCCAAACTCTTTCTATTATATCCTTATCCATGATTTTTTATGGTACTGCCACTGTCCTCATGATCAAGGCGACTGATAAAACCATCTTCATCTCCAGTGTTTTTCATTCCTCAAAGCTGAGTCATGCAGGAAATTAAGCAGTGCCAGACCTCACAGCTGTCTGTGCTATAATAATGTTGGCAAAGACTCTTCCGTGGTTTTTGTCCCTTGAGTTGGCCTTGCCCAGAGAGTGGTCCCAGCCAACAGACTTGCTGCTTGGGGTAGTGAGAATTCATCTGTTTGGACACAGCCATGTGTGGCAAGATGGCAGGTAAAGACATACAATAGCGGGTGGCAAAAGTGGGCTCTTATGTTTATCAGTCCAGGATGTAATGTGCATCCCAAGCTGTCACAATATCCTGAGTAAAATAAATTTACATTCTTCAGTCAAATTTCTTAGCTGGGATCCAATCAATTCCTGTCCCAGCTAGTCTATGGATTTTCTATGTTAGCAATGCTAAAGCTATGCTTTAGCCATACACTGGCACCAAAATATTTTTACTTGCTCTTATTCTGATTACAGTTTTTCCCATTTTCCCATGTCCTTTCCTGTGCCTTCTCCTGGTGGTGGTATTCCTCTCCATCTTTAGTACTTTTTCCTCATATCCCTCTTTCCTATCTTACCAGGAACTAACTTCACTTGGAACACCTTTCTCCAAGCTCATGGCAAGCTACCCACTTCATTCAGATCCCTCTTGAAAATATCTTCCTGCTTACAAAAGCAGAAAGTGGGAAGGAAAAGGGGACAAAATGAAGTTGGACAGAACCAGGAAAGGGGACACGAAGTCTTTCTTGAATAGCACTAACATTCATCCATTTTTCTTTCACTGGTATACCTTGTTTCTTTATGAATGACTTTCCCATAGAATCACATAGAAGCACAGACTGGCTTGAGTCAGAAGGGACCTTAAAGCTCATCCAATGCTACTCCCTGCCGTGAGCAGGGACAACTTCCACTAGACCAGGGTGCTTCAAGCCAACCTGGCCACCCATGTCCAAATCACACAATTTTGGAGCAGATGATGGCACACTACACACAACTGTGGTCCCCTCATTAATTCCTTAATGAGCTCTTCCAGGAGCTATATGGAAATTAAACAGCCTCTGGATACCCATGACAGGGAGGCAAAAGTTACTTTTTCCCTCTCAAATAACCACATAAATGAGGACTATCTGGAGATTCAAACACCAGGAAGAGGCAGTGAAGATGCCTTACAATTACCCCTCACAGTGCCCTGGAAAGCAGAATAACACTACAGAGAAGAATAACACACTTGACAGTGGTCACTGTCAAGTGTCCTCCTGCCTTCCAAAAACCTGGGAAGGTGGGGCTGTGCGAGTTATGCAGGTACCACTGATTTAAAATCTTTTTATGATTTAGCTTTCCCTTTTTCTGTCTAGAAGCTGTCTGAAAGGATAAAGGAGTGTTGGGGGTCAAGTGTCCTTCCTTTTGTTCCTTCTCACCTATAGAAATTTCCCCATTAGTGAAGCAGTAAATAATGGACAGATTCTCAAACTATTTAAAGTTAGGGATGATATGTTTATTACGTCTGTGCGACATGCCAGAGTCATCTCCCAAAGACATGCACACTGCCCACTGCCCCTCGTTCCCTATTTATTCCCTAAAACAGTACATATGGATAGGATTACACAATGCGCCTAATACATATTTATTGCCTGACTCCACCCGCTCTTGTCTTGTATGGTAATGAGCTCCATATCCTTCTGGGCATGCTCAGTTCCTCTTTTGAAATGGGTCTGGGGTCTTTTTAATGAAATCTTGCTTTTCCTTAGGCTTGAACTTTTCAACTGTGTCCTGTTGGTGATTCTCCTAGTTCTCTTGGACATAGTTCAGATTCCTTGCTTGCAGGTATAAACATGGTTCCTTTCTTTTCCACAATAGTCCATCTTTCATATCTCCTTCTATAAACACAGTTTAAGACAAGCAGAATGACATATATATATCCTTGGACCATTGATTTCATCTTGGCAATTGTTGGCTACACTGTGTTTCCTTTGCACATAGGAGCTGTATAGGCTTGCCTTTAACTAAGCACACTTAGTACTTGTCATGGTTTAAAGCAATAACTAAAAAATTACTTATTTCTTGCTGTGAGATATGGATTAGAACAAGAGCAAAACAGGCTTAAAACTTAAAAGGAATAAAGAAAATTTATTAACAAAACTACAAGAATAAGAACACCAGAATAAACTTCCAGAAAACCCTTTTTATCCACTACTACCCACCATTCCCTTGTTCACATGGCAACATAGAGACAAAAAACTTTGGAACTTCGGTGTTTAAAACAGTCCCAATTCTTACTAGAGTCTTTTCATCAGCCTTTGTAGAGAAACAAAAGTCTTCTGCTGCTAATCTATGGAGTTTCTCATGAGAAAACTATTTCTGTTATAGTTTTCTATTTCTCCAATGCCAGCTGCCTGGAAATCTGTCATCAGATTTTCTCCTCCCATTTCACATTTCTCTGAGGTATGTATGGGCCATGAGTCTAGGGATGTCATTTTTAAGGATGAGTTATTCAAAGGCGAAAGTCCTCTTCATCTGTCTCTGTGAGCTTCCCTGGAAAAGAGTTTTCTCTTTGCCCTCAAGGCCTCAAATCTTCACTTCACTCTGTTCCAGCACCTCACTGTATCACAAGTACTCTACCTTTTGCTCAAAATCCACACTTTGAACATTCCATTCCTCCCAATATACTCTGTCATGAATTAAAGGAGTCTTTTCAAAACACTATTGTCCATCTCCATAGCTTTAACAGAAAAATATTTCAGCTTATAAAGCATCTCATCATTCTCTACCTCTCCTGAAGCTTAATTCTTTTCTTTACTGTCTCTGATAGTTTATAAAGTCTCTTTACATGTTGATTACTCTCTTTTTCTTTCTCTGGAAAAAAGGATTAATTTGCAAGTCTCATCTGGGTAATGAAAGGGTTAAAGTCTTACTCAAGCTTTGTAGATGGTTCTGTGATCTGTGCCGGAGCAGCGGCTGGAGCTGTCTGCGATGGAAGATTCTTCACGGCTGCTCTGGAGAGTGTGGTCAGTGTCTCAGCCCACTGCAGGTCAAGAGCTTTTCCTTTCTTTACTTGGCAGTCTCTGGTGAATTCAGTCACAGCAAAAAAAAAACTGCAGCTGAGCCTGGGACTGGCCTGGCCCGGCCAGAGCCTGGGGGGAAGCCCCACAGGCCCCATCTCCCAGCCGGGAGTCGCGGCAGGCTCAGCCCAGCCCCTGCCCGGGCCGTATCGCCTGGGCAGGGGACAGGAACCAGCTAAAGCTCTGTTACCTTTCACAGCCAGGAAACAAAGAGAGCAATAGAGCTATGCTTTACATCTTAAGGTGGTGTTCACAAGTTGATCTCACTTTTCAATGGTCAAAACTGCTGTCAATTCTTAGAAATGACCAATAATTGGTCAGGAGAAAAGACTCCCATCAGCCTTTCACAGCTTCAACTTCCTTAGCTCCCAAAGCTATCTTAAAGGTAAAGTCACCCCATGACAGCACTACATAGCTTTGACCTTAAATTCTTTTTCATTTCTTTTACTTCAGATTTTCTCATAAGCTGCTCCTATTCTAGTTAAAACCTTAATTTTCTAATTTTCTTAACTCCTGAGTTTCAGGGAAACCTGACTGCTAGCACTTATTGGGTGCTTAAGAAGGCAAAGACTGGCAAAGGCATCCCACTGGGCTCAGTGGGGATGGGTGGCAGCTGCTAGCTGGTTCGCTTCTTTGGCTTGGGAGCAGCCTACACTCAGAGCTGTTGTTGCCTGGGGAAAAGAATTTGCTATAACCCAAATGGAGCTGCTTGCTCTTCTTCTTCTGTGGGCCCCACACCTCCTGTCCTGCTGGGATGTTCTGCAGTGCCAGCCCCTGCTGTGGTTCTTCCAATACATCTCATCCACCAGCCCGGCATTTCTGCTCATACTGCCATTCCAGCTGAGTGTTCCTCAGAGTCCTGCTGAGTTACTGGGATCGGCTCCCTGCAGGAGATTTGTGAAGCAATGCCTCTCCTCCATCGTTTTGCATCTTGCCAAGAAGGCTGTCACGAGGTCCTTGGTTCTGTTTTTTAATTAATGCCACAGTTAGTGTTGTTTGTTTGCCTCTAATGAGGCATACTAGTTTACATACTAGTAAAGAACTGTTATTCCTATCCTCAGGTCTTTGCCTGAAAGCCCCTTAATTTCAAAATTACAATAATTTAGAGAGAGAGGCTTTATGTTTTTCACTCCAAGGGAGGCTCCTGCCCACCCTAGCAGACATCTGCCTTTCAAACCAAGACAAGGAGAAAGACATATCTGAGAGCGATGTTACCGCCTGTTTGGTTGGTGCTGTCAAGTTTAAGTTGGTCTGTTCCAGTTGTCCCCCTGCTATTCCCAGAATAGTTTGTCCCCAGTTATCAATCATTGTAAACCCCTCCCCTTTTTCCAGAGAGTTCCCTATCCATCACCCTTATCCTGCCCCCTATCCCTGTCTGTCTGTGTAAACCCAACCCTTTGCTCTAGAACCTTCCCTGCCCATCACCCCTTCCTCGATGCCCCATTGATTGTATAGCTGCTGTCCCTCCCCTGCGTCCTTACCATTGGCCCTTAATATTGTAATCCACTCCCCCGACTCCTCCTTCGCGGCATTCCCATTGGTTCGTGGTTTGACCACCCCCTTGTCCTTAAAACCCGAGGCACAGAGGTGCTCGGGGAGTCTCGGCTCAGCTTTCTTCCCGCGTTCCCAGCCCTATTCCTTGTCCCGTTCCCCATTCCTACAAATAAACTTGTTCCTGGGAAGTTGAAGAAGTTGAGTCCTCTCAGATCCTTTCGCTGCGACCGCTGACACCCTGAGACAAACAGAGCCCTGAGTGCGTAGAGCTCTGGAGGTTCCACGCTGGGAGGCATAGTCCCCACGTGGTTCCCCACTCTTGGCACTACCATCGGCCAAGATCCTAAGAGCTAGCTGGAATGCCAGTGGGCCGAAGAGCGGGCAGTGTCAAGCACCACAAATAAAGCTGAGGTTTGAGAAGCTGGGGTTTGGGCCCTGCTAAAGTACCCTGAAATATTGTGAAGCTGCAAGGAAAAATTATAACTAACTCTCTGGAATCCTATAATTGTCTAAGAGTGATATGCCCAGCACCTTTCCAAGTGGCCAGGATGTGTTTGTGAATCCAAAGGTATGTACTTGTGCTCAAAGCTTTTTATTTCATCAAATAGTTTGTTTGGCAGCATTTTTGATTTTGATTAGTTTTTAGTTTTTAGACAATTGAAGGACCAAGTTAAGCTGACCTGTCTGGAATTCATATCTCAAAATGAGGTTTTGACCTTCTCCTAGTGTCACCCAAACAGCAGGTTTAATTTGTATTAGAACTCTGCTGGGCAAGAGTGTGTTGTGGAGAGAGCGACTCCATACCTTCTTCACCTTGCTGAGGTCAGACCCTTCTCATAGGACTGCTTTGCCCCACTGCCTTCTTCTGTTGGGGCTCTCCCCAGTACAGGTCATGATGCCTCTCAGAGAAGGATGCTGAGCTCTGGTGGTTCTGTATTGATTTGTCTTGGTGTACTTTTGAGCTCACTTCATATTTGGGACTAGTAATTGCAGCTAGGAAAGAAAGATGTCCTAGACTCCAGCTTTATTAATATTTTTTGTAAAAATGTCCAANAATATAATATAATATAATATAATATAATATAATATAATAATATTTTATTTTAAATATTATATATTTATTTATTATATTTATTATAGTACAGAAAGAGTTCTGTACTTTCACGTATCGGTCTACAAAAAGATCTGAGGTAATAAACCGGAGAGAAATTCTCCTGTTTGTCTCCCAAGAGAGTCTGTGTCGTTCTTCTCGCCATTCCTAATAGAGCAACATCCAAGATTAATAATGCTTTTTGAAGTGCAGGCTATAAACATGGGATATATAACCACATAATAGTTTTGGTTGGAAGGGACCTTGAAGCCCATTCTGTCCTATGCCCTATGAACCTATGCCTTATGCACCTTCCATTATCCCAGGGTGCTCCAAACCTCACCCAACCTAGCTTCCAGGGATGGGGCAGCCACAGCTTCTCTGGGCAACCTGTGCCAGGGCCTGCCCACCCTCACAGGGAAGAGTTTCTTCCCAATATCCCATCCAAACCTACTTCCTTTCAGTTTAGTACCCCATTGTCCTGTCATTACATGCTCTTGTAAATAGTCTTTTTTGATCTTTCTTGTCCAGGTCCCTCTGGAGGGCATCATGAGCTCACTTCATATTTGGGACTAGTAATTGCAGCTAGGAAAGAAAGATGTCCTAGACTCCAGCTTTATTAATATTTTTTGTAAAAATGTCCAAGTACGATTTGAAAAAGATAGGAGATGTCATAGTTATTTAAAACCATGTATTTAATTTTCCCTGCTTATAGTATAAAAGGCTAAATATTCATATTTTTGCAGCAGTATGTGGCAGCAATATTGAAGCAAGCAGCAAAGCTCATATGGCTCATCTGGTTTTGGTGAATATAGCTCCTGATTAATTTCTAATTTACAATTTTATGAAGAATTGGAATTAAAAAAAAATCGGTTTTCTGAGCCTTAAAGGCAAAATCATTTTTAGAAGAAGATTTGAATATTTTATAGTTACTGAATTTATACATTCTGATATATTTATGATATTTCTGTCAAGCCAAATCTCTTTCATATAAAAAAAATTCTCAATTTGTGCAAGTAATTGAAGTGGAACATCCTTAAGTAATTATAAACCCTGATGAAATTCTGTTTGCTCTTTCCATTGCATACTAAAAACCAATTTTTTTTTCTAAATCAAATATTAAGATTATTGAATTTTTGAGTAACAGTTCATAAATAAATGTACCTTTGACAAATTATCTAGTTAATTCATAAAATAAAATAAATAAAAATGGAAAATCAGCTAATTCTTATCCTATATATGTTAGTCATCTTTGTTACTGTGCTGGTTTTGAATTGATATTTGGTGAGGAGGAAAAGAAGCCACCCACAGAAATGATTTTTCTGAGAGAAATTGCTAAGAGATTTCTCTGTGCCTGTCAGAAACTAGTAGCTGGCTATCTCTGAGAATTAAACCATTTAAAGGGCTGTATCTTCCTCTGTGAGATTCATATTTTAAAGACAGGCAAACTCAAGAAATCTCACTCTTGGGTTTTGGTTTTTGAAAAGGTAACTGGCTGACCCAGCTCCCTGTGGCCTGTGTGGCTGGGCCAGGCCAACCCTCTATGTGACCTGGCCGAGATTTTCTGTCTCCTTAGGGGTGGTGAGCAGGCTGCTGAGCCTCTCACCAGGGAGACCACCAGGCCCTTTCCCAGCGGGGCCAAGCCCCTTCCTGGCAGAGCCTGCCAGTTGTTTTTCTCCAATGGCCCCAGCAGGCCATGCTGATTAGGGACCTGGATCTATCAGCGCTGGGAGTGGCCCCAAGACCAGGAGTGGCCAGGGGCCAGGAGTGGCCACTGCTGGCCTGGTCCAAGAGTGGCCATGTGGCCAGGACTTCAGGGCCGAAAAATCAGCATGACTGGGACAATGGTGCACAGTTGTTGCTGCCTTGGCATGGCTTGCAATGAACTATTTTGTTTAGCTGCTTTTAGCCAGCCATGCTGCAAAGAGAAGGACAAAAATGGCAGCAGCAGCTTTTCTTGTTTTTGGTGCTCCACATGAAGAAAAGTGCTGAGTGGAGCTGGCAGCCAACATGGCTCACACAGTGTTGGCAGAGGCCACACGACCAGAAGCGAGAGGCACGGCAAGCAATCTCCCCGATATACAACCTAGATGAGATCAACCTTTCAGTGCTGCAGAACTCTATAAAAACTGTTTCAATTGATAAAGCTTGAGAACAAATGAACCTGCAAACACCAATTCTCTCCTGAATTAGGAAAAGGAAAGGATTAAGACGTGAGGAAAACAACATGGGACACTGAGGTCAGTAGAGAAGGAGTCAAATTCTAGTTAGGAGGGGGTTGAGGAGATGCCTTGGTCCTGGGTTGAAATTCTCCATGTAAGGCTATGCTGAAGATACATTTTTGATATATCAGACTTGGTTTTTTTTCCCTGTAATTCATGAAGTACATGAGGGATTCAGCATTCACCTGCAGCCCATGAGAAAAGAGCACTCGTGCTGGAGGGTGTGGATGCTGAAAAGCTGTAATCCAGTGAGAAGCTTGAAAAGAGAGAGACATGAGAAACTTCCCCAGGGATAGAAGAAAAGCTTCTGTTCCCAGAGATAAAAGAAGTTTTGGGGTTTTTGTGCTTGAACAGCTCATCCTTAAAATAGTACCCCATAAGTTGACATGCCCATAAAAACAGCTTTGGGAGAGCTGCAAGGCATGGGAGGGACTTTTACACTGCAAACAGATTTTCCTTTCCTGGGTGGCTGATTTGCTGTAATATTGAAGCCACATGAGTGGCACAAGTTTCTTGTGGAGAAGTCTCTATGGCATGGTGAGAGAAATTTCTCTCCCTACAAGAACTGATGAAAGACTATTGTAGAGGTGGAAGCTGATTGAAAATCCAAGGTTTTGTCTCCACATTGTCAGTTGGAAAGAGGTGGTGGGTTGTGGGGAGAAGTGTTCTGAAGGTTTTATTCTGATTCTTATTATTCTTTTAGTTCTGTTAGTAAAGTTTTCTTAATATCTTTTAAGTTTTGAGCTTGCTTTGCCCTCCTGATTCATATCTCACAGCAGGAAATGAGTAAATCTTGTAGGTGCAGTGGTAATTTTAGGCAACACTAAACCCACTACCTTCTTTGGTGCATTGGCCAGGAAACTAAAATTGGTGAACCAAAACCACTGCACTAAATTGGTGTTTCTACCTGGTTTTGAACTGAAACCGCCACAGTTACGTTTAATGAAAGTTTTCCAGTTCAACATTTTTAAGTGGGGTGTGAATAAGTTCATTCTTCCACTGTCTCCAGTTAGAAATTTTACATGATATTTTCTTTGTGGAATAGCAAAAGAGGTGACAGTGGTGCTTCACTTTTTGTCAATATATAACATCTTCTATTATAACATGGCTTCATCCTCTTGCTGCAGGAGTTGTATTTTTCAGTGTCTTTACATTTGAACCCTGTGTATTTTTAAGCCCTTTTGGAGTAATAACTGATGGACCAATTATCTTTTTTTCAAGTTGAGGACATAGTATTATAGTCTAATTTCACTTTGGTGACAGGATCATAAATCAAAGGTCATGGTCAAAATTAATACAGAGTGAAAATTTTTGCCCAATAAAAGATAATGCTCCAGCTTGAGCAAATATATCCAGGTTACTGCAATTTTCCCAGAAGGATTTCTCAAAGTTTCTCAGATGGATATAAAAAGATAAATATGCTTTGCAACAACATGCAAATAAAATAAAGTGGGGAAGCTGATATGCAGGAGGAAACAAGCTAAAGTATTCTGATTTCCAGTCACTTATGTGCCACTTGAATAAATCACCCTCTGATAAATGGAGGTGCATATTGACTGCCAAGTTCTAAGAGGTTTTTATCACTTGGGCAGCATAAAGCAGCCATTGATGCTTAAATGGGGTTTATGACTGTTGTGCTTTGCCAGCACAGAACAAAGAATCCCAAATAAAGGTCCTGCTGCTTCATCTATTTGTGCAGATATGCTCAAGATAAAGCACTGAAAATTAGGTATACCTTATTTAATCTGCTGGATGGAATAAAAAGAGATAAGATTATGCATTCTCTTCCTTTCACTGGTGTTTCTTATCAGATACTTCTTGGTTAACAAATACACACTGTTGCTTAGAGAAAATAATATGTATCACTTTTTGTTGCATCTGCAGCCACAGGATCACATCCAAAGAAGCTACAGTTACCAGGAACAGGCATGGGACACCAAGGAGACAGGCTTCTGCTCATGAAACGATTTATTCAGCACAGGAACAAACTCAGATCCAGAGACAGAGAGCCCCAAACAGAGGCAGGGTGATGGTTTTGAGGGACAGAACCAGGGTGGAGTTCAAAGTCAGGGACCACTAGGATCACAGCCAGAGAGAAAACCCAGGGGCTGAAACCCAGTCAGAACTCACTGGGCTGACACCCCACGAGGGTCTGGGGTGGGGCAGCTCTTCCCAGGTTCACAGGGCCCAGCCCCTGAGGCAGAAGTTCAGAATTCACACAAGCCAGGCTTTATAACCATGCCTCTCACTTTAACAATGCTTATCTGAAACTAAATCTTTGCTTCCCTGGGGCACTTCACAACTATTCTTTTTATAAAGATTTGCTGCTGCAGCTCTAAATAAATGTGAGATGCTCCATCACATTACAGTAAGATCTGAGAGGGAAGATACCTGCTGGTGACTTTACAAACAATTTGATGGATGTTAATGTCTTTGAAATGGGTCTTAATATTTCTGCTGACTTTAGGGAGCAGGTTCCTTACCAGGCCAGGCAGCTTGGCTCCTGAAACTGACAAGGGTCTGCATAAGTCAGAGTTTCTGAACTTTGGGGTAAAGTGACAGGTTTAAGGGGGTTATTGAGTATGCTTCAGAAAAGCTGTACCTTCCTTGTACCTCAGCTGATGGGGAAAGGAAGAGGGCAACATTCAGCCAGGAGTTCAGGTTAAAAAGGACGTTGCACCCCCTGGAACTTTGAGAGAAAAACCCCATGGGTGTGTGCCCCAGTGGACTCTCTCCCATTATTCAAATAAATTTGAAGGACTCCTCTGTCTACTTTTTGGACCCTGTTTGTGGATTTTTCTGACAGATTTGAGTCACCCTCAAATTACCTTTCTTCCAGAAGCATGTACCCAGGTGTCTCGGTTTTGGAAGACAGGTGTCTGCTAGGGAGGGCAGGAGCCTCCCTTGGAATGAAAATGTAGACCCCTCCCTCCGAATTATTATGATTTTTAAATTAAGGGGCTCTCAGGCAGAGATCTGGGGATAGGAATAACAGTTCTTTACTAGTATGTATAATGAGGCAAGCAAACAACACTAACTGTGGCATTAACAACAAAACAGAGCCGGGGACCCCATGACAGCCTTCTTAGCTGAGACTAGAAGGGATGGAGGAGAGACTTTGCTTCACAAACTCCCTCAGGTGGTCAGTCCCAGTGCTTCTGCAGGGCTCTGAGGAACACTTAGCTGTCTTAAAAACGAGATTCACTTAATAAATTATAAAAAGAATTTAATATAAATAAAAAGACAATTAGGAGACAAAAGAAATAAAGCAAAGCGTTAAAACGGCCGGGTGCCCTGGGGGGTTGCCAGGAACACACCTGGTATCCCAGGAACTCTCCCTTTTTTTCCCCCCTGCTATGAAGGTCCAATGAATATTCAAAGCATCCCCTCCCTGGTTCCGCCCTCTTAGTTCATGCTTTTGTACAAGTTTTATTTTCTGCTGGTCGGCATTTATTTTGCTGGTCATCATTATTCTGGAGTTTGGTTTCCTTTCTCCTGCAGATGGTCAGGGCAGATAACCATCCGGGCCCCTCATCCTTGTCCTGAGGGTAGCTGATCTTCCTATCTTCCACTGATAACAGTTTGGCTTCTATTGTTCTCCTGATAACTGCTTGGGCCCCAGTGTCCTTGCCCTCTGGGGTTTCCTCGCCTTGTACCTAGGAAATTCTTTTAAACTTAAAACTTGTTAGCAAGAAAAAGGTACATACATAGCTAAAAAGTATTTAATATATAATATTCATCTGCGAGAGCCAATATCATAATAAAAATTTATAACAGCTGGAAAGGGAGGAATGAGCAGAGATCCTGGGCTGGTGGCTGAGGTGTATCAGCAGTTCCGTGGTGGTGGCTGGCACTGTCACATGTCCAGGAAGGACAGGGGGTTTGAGGCCACCAACAAAGAGGGAAGAAGGAGAAGCAGCAGCTCCATCTGGGTGATGGGGAATTCCCTTCTTTCTACAGCAACAGCTCCTCACAAAGTGTCCTTCTCTGAAGCTCAAGAAACCAGCAAAACTGTCGCCACCCTCCCTTTTTCCTGCCTCACTTCTGTCCTGGGCCCAGCCGAACTCTTTGTGTTTCTCAAGTACCCACCAAGTACCAGCAGTCAGGCTTTCCCCGCAACTAATGGGTAAAATTTCCACAGATGAGCCAGAACTAAAGGAAGGACACCTAAACCCCAACACCAGGGTTCACCTAAAAATAACCCCAGTGATATTTTGCTGCCCAGTATTATCAAATCATGGCTAGTACTGAGGTTATTCTTTTCATGGTGACAAAAATCTGCTGTCTTTGGGCAGAAAGTAAAATTAGCTCTGGTCTGTGTTCATGTTTCACTGCCAACACATGCTAGGTATGTGATAAAGAAGGTAAGGCTGTTCCCAGTAGCCTGGAAGACAAAAATAGTCCATCAGTGTATGCTCTAGTGTCGCTCTATTAGGAACTGCGAGGAGAGACGACACAGACTCTCATGAAGTCAGAACAGGAGAATTTCTCTAGTTTATTGCTTCAGGTCTCTTTATAGACTGATACGTGGAAAGTACAGAAAGGAAACTCTTATTGGTTAGTAAACTGCTACATCACCATCATTGGTCAGTGGGGCTCACCACCCCCTTGACTTTCTCCTGCAAAGAAAACAAGGGATAGAAAACAACACCTGCAAGGCTGTTTTCTGTCCCTGAGGATTGTTTTAATTCTTTTTCATGTTTTTCCCAGACTACTTTCTCAGGCAAGACTGAGGAGCTATGCGGCCTATAATTCCTACAGGCACTCTGGTTCAGATTTAGCATCCATACTCTAGGATTTCAAAGAGGTTTTCCAGAAGGAATTTAACAGAAGGCTCCTTTAACTGTCTCAAAAGCACAAACCCATTTGAAAGGAGTTATCTTGTATATCCAGGCTGAGTCCTGCCCTGCAGGAATAATTTCTGTTGTTTGCAAAGTGCTAACAGCCTTTTGCTTTATGGTATATCAGTTATTTAAGAGATACATGTTATTTTGACTGATGCTTTTTATAGTGACTTTCTGCTACTTTGGTAAATGAACTGAGAAGTAACATGGTCTGCATGCAGCAATTCAATTTTCACTGAAGGGATGAGTATATGTAAAACTGCTGAAGATCGAAAATTTGCTCACAGTTGATCTGTTTTTCTAAAAAGCTAGAAACAGATGACTTTGTTAATCAACTGATTGATAATTTTTGAGTAATTTCCATTACTAGACATTCTTGTGTCTATGAAGGAAAATGTACTTAGAGGCATTCAATATGACATAATGAAAAATTTATTAGATCTATTTCTTTTCTTGAATTGTTTCATGTTAAGGCCTTTCTGCATTGTGGAGTTTACAGGCTGGTGATACTGTGTTGGGGTGATATATGATTTATGATTCCCTGATCCTCTGCTTTATGCCAGAAATGGTTGCTGTATCTTTGAGGTGAGTCCAGGGAAGGGTGAAGCCTTGAACCCTTTGGCAGACTTTTTCAAAGCCTCATTGGCCAGGCATCCAAGGTGTGGGGCTGTCTGGGTTTTGTTTGGCTAGCTTGGTTTTGTTAGCGAAGGCAAGAAGGTTGGTTTTTTTCCTTCCCTGGCCTTTGAGAAGCTGCAGCAGGAATCCTTTTGCAACTTTTTGAGGTGAACTGGACAGCCTGTTTAGTCTGATATCAGAGAAAACAAGACCTGCAGGAGAGGACTTGGGATCAGTGGGAGAGAGGGGAAAGGGCCCCTCCATTTCAGCCTCAAACCTCAAGGAAGCTGAGCCAGAGAGGGATAGCACACTGACAGGCTCTAGCCCACCTGCTTCTTTTGCTGTGGAGGGGGGATTGATGCCAGAAAGCCACCAGGTTTTCACCTGTTCACCCGAACTGCTGCCTGAAGCTCCTGGTTTTTTTACCCTTGAAAAAGAGCCTGGCACCATCTTCTACTGCATGGCATGAACAAATATATTTCCCCCAGCTTTTTGGGCTTGTCAGGAAAAGTAATCCACAAACACCAGAAGTTTATGTTCAAAAAGGAGACAGAGGTGTCCATTTACTTTATTCTAATAAAGGGAGAGGCCACGGGGCATTTCCCTGGGGTCTCTTGAATTTTTGGTGGACTCAGCCTCCTTTTTATCCTAATTTCCTGCAAACATTTCTCTCTCTCTCTCTCACAACTGGCCTAGGTACTTGAGAGGTACAGACTTCCTGGAACGCCTGATACCTAAGACTCCCCTCTAATGCATAACCCTTCCTTTTAATTTTTAATTCTTTCGGAATATATGGCTTTTTCCCATTTTTTATTTCAATATCCAATATCATTTATCAACAAACCTACAGTTTGTTTGTAAAGGCAAATATCTTTTTTTCCATTCATCAATCAGTGAAATCCTTCCCATTGTTCCTTTTATCTTGCAATACTAGTTTTATCTACCAGCAGACCCACAGCTTGCTTGTAAAGACAAATCCATCATTCCTTTCAGGCTTTTGTTTCTGTGTGTGTGTGGTGGGGTAAGGTTTGACAGTTTAATATGTAGCATTTATTTACTTTTTCCCCCATGCCTTGTGGGCATTCTATTTGTTAATAAACTGTTGTTTTGTTGGGTTTTTTCCACTTTCATCCACTAGTATTCATTTCCTATTGGTGGAAAGGGATGGTTGGAACACATTTTGGAGGAGACTCTTCATTCTTGAGTGTTTTCCCCTAAATTTGTTCTAAACTGAGATAGATACAGTGATAGAGGAGAGCTGGCTTCAGCTGCATGTAGGATATGGAGCCTGATTCTGAAATATTCATTGCAGAGACCAATGATACTACAGTTTACATCCAGCTGTGATATGCAGAAAGAAAACTATAACCCACAGAGTAAGTTGTAAGAGTAGGTATGTATTTGTTCAGTGCTGAGGTTCATGGGGGATATCGTCTCCAAAAATGTGCACATCCTGGAGACTTGCCCCTCTCTTTTTATTCTCTACAAACTAGGGTTACACAATACACCTCATATATATTAATTTCCTAACCTTGAACTTGAGAGAATTTTAAGCTCTCAGGTGCTGATTGTTCCCAAGGGAAAGGCTTTGGGAACTGTTTTTCTCAAGGACTATTTGTATAAGTAAGAGATTACTTTCCCAAAACAAGACACAGATGTTCTGAGAGTGTTTTCTCTCTTGTCCCACCAAAGGGATGAGGGAGGTGTTGTTCCTTCTACCAATCAGGGTGACCTGATTGGAACAGCTTATAAAAAGAGTTGTAAAACCCCGCAATAAAAGGTTTTCTTCGCCTCACAAAAAACCTCTGTGGTTGCTGTGTGTGTGATTTCTTGGAATCCTTGCAATACTCTGTGTCCTCTAGTGACAGATAATTACTGTCATTTATTGGATTTGTGATCAATGGTAAAATATTATGGGAGAAAGAACAAAAAAGCAAGTAGGATGTGGTGTCATTAGGAGAAAAACACATTTGTTTAATTGAAAGTGTGCCTTATATCTAAGAAGCTCTAGATTTCATCAGAGGCCAGAATATGGCTTGAGGTTTGGAAGATTTAGCTGGTAGTATAATTTGGCATTCATAAATTTGCTCTGCAGGAACTTTTTGCAAGTAAATTAAAGAGATGTTTAAAGGTTTCTATGTCTGATTTTAACGGGCATAGCAACTTCCTGGAGCTTTCTAAGTGAGGCTTTGCTGAAGATGACAGTTATTTTCCTCCTTCCCCTCACAAGTCTTTGTTACATGCCTTTGTGCTGTGGCTCTGACATCCATGGGAAGCTATACCTGAGTGCAGCTTCCTGTATATTGTATTCTTTTGTGCACTGGCTCTTCCCTATGGTTTTTGTTTTATGCACTGAAGTGCTTTTTGAAGAGCTACACATCCTTATTTATGTCAGTGTCAGCTCTAAAGACCTTTCTAATTTTATTTTAACAAACCTATTTGGAACATTTTCTCCTCAGTTTGCTCTTGAGTTTCTTTGGCTGTGTCCCCTGAGGGAAAAAAGAGCGACCCTTCCTTCCAATCACTTCTAGGTTCCAGGACAGTTAATCCGGGCCTCCAGCCCTAAATGGTGAAGGAGTAAAAGGAAGATTTTCAACACCCTGAAAAAACTGTAAAAATAATAATAAAAAAAACCCCCTAAGTCCTGGGGATGAATTTTTACTGTAGTGCCTCATGAAAGAGCAGGTTACTACAAGGAAGGTATCCCGTAGATTTGCATTTCCTGCCTATCTCTGTGGGGTCTTGGTAGCACTGTTGGAGAAAGAATCTGTGTTGGGTGCTACCTGATGGTGATTCCCAATGGAGACACAGAGCTGTGTTAGCAGAAATCCTCCTTTCCCTGCAAATGAAAGAAACTATTTTTAGGGACCTGTATTGATTTGGCTGTGGAAGGTGACTCAAATTCAGGAAGGGAAATGACCTCTGGTCTCCTAAGGTTTTCTTCTTTGGCAGCAAAACCTGCTGGTTTTGGTAAAGAGGAAGGGAAGGGAAAAGTCCATAAAATAGATTATCTGTATCACTTCTGGTAGGCTTTTATAAGAGAAATAATAAATAATCTTGAATGTATGCTTGCCAGCTTCCAGAAGTTAACTATCTCCTTATAACTAAGCAGCAATTTATTAGGGGAAGTAAGGCAGTAATTTTAATAAAAGTGTTAACAAATATCAGTATAGCACATTAGGATGAATTCTCCAGGTATTATAATCTCTAACCATTACAACTTTTTTTTTTTAAATTCCACTAATTTCCTCATTTGATATGTTCTTTATTATCAGAACCTGATTGGCAAGTTTAGATTAAGTCAGAGCTGAGATTTTCAATCAGTAACAGTATATGTTTCTCACATGACCTTGTTGAAGTTGAAAAAGCAAAAATTACTTAGACCATTTTGTGGGCTATCAGAAGGAAAATGAATAATTTAAATTGTTTAGTTCAAACCATCACTACATCATGTTATCATTACACAATTAGTTTGTTGTCAGTTCATTCTATTTTTATAGTGATTTATTTTTATAATGATGTATTTAGTTGCAGCTCTGGAGATAAAGTTCCACAAATGACTTTTAGGAAGTGTATTTCTTTTGACAGAATTGCAGAATCATGGAATAATTTAGGTTGGAGGGAAACTTGGGTAACTATCTTGTCAGTCAGGGCTGACTTCAGCATTAGATTAGATAGTTCATGGCCGTGTCTTGTTGAGTTTGGAGCATTTCCTAAGCATGGGGATCCCTCAGCATGTCTGGGCACTTTGACACAGTTGGAACAACCATGCAGAACCACATTTTCAAATACCTGATTAGATCACAATTTTCCTCATTTCAGTTTGCATTTTGTCCTTTCTGAAAAAAGTGTATGTCCTGCCTTCCTGCTGCCCACCCTAAGGAAGCAGGGCCTTCTACTTACCCCTTCAGGAAAACATGACCACTGTGCTTCTCAGCTCTAGAACTGTTCCAGTATTGACAGCTTTACATCTTGCTGCTTCAGACATCTGAACTGGCCCATTTGAATGAGATTTAAACTCCTAGCAGTTTCAAAACAGAAAGGGAGAGAAACCTCAGATTACCTTCAGTCATCCCTTTTCATATTACATGTCTGATCTCCAGAGCAAGGTAACTGTCTGTGTGCCTTCTCTCTAACCATCCTGGATGCTACAGCTACAAGGAAAAAAGTAAAATTCTGTTGTACGGGGAAAGGAACTTCCAGTTCTAGCTGCCTTCTAATCTTCTTCTCTCCGCATTTTAAAAAAAATATGTGTAAACCCCTCAAGTTTCTGGATTAAAAATAAGCTACAGAAAAAAGGAAAGGAGGGCCTTATAACAGATAATAATACAATTACGAAGATAATTTCAGAAAAATATTAAGAAAAGCTTTAGGGGAATAATGAAGGTAGAAAGTCAGCCAAGAATAATGTGGTCCTGCCTGCTCTTGCCCTGTGGGATGTGACCAGGACTAAGGTTGAGTGCTCAGAGTCATGGCACCTGGAATGAGAACTGTAAAGGATGCCTCCTCTCTCTCCTCACACCTCGCTCACTCTTGTTCTCTCCTCTCTTGTTTTCCTACTGAGACACTGAGCAATCATTATGAATGTATAATTTCTTTAGACTTGACTAAAGAATTCAATCCATGTGTGATTCCATCAGATGAGTAATGACCAGAAGAGTAGTATTTTATTGTGTACGTACAATTTAAAAATCTGTGTGAGAGAAATATGTATTTTCTTAAAATTCCATCTTGGCAGAGGTAGGCTACTATTTTTGCATGTTCTATAGTAGGTTTTTTCTTCAGAAGAATATAGCAAAGAGAGAGGAACACTTTTGTATTTTTTTTTGGCAGAAATACTTCTTCATTCATGAGCAGCAATCACTCACAATCATTATTATCACATATATGTGATAATAAAATGCTACAACCAGGTTTGAAGTAGATCTGGGAAGTTATGAAGGCAGAGAACACCTCAGATCTTAGGCACAATGCAAATATATTGATAACTGAAGAAAAAGTTAAGCCAGCAGTGGTATCACTGCTTGTCCCAGTCCTGGATGTGTTTGGAACTCTGGAAATGGGGGGAACTGGTGAGAAGACAGGGCTTTATGTTATCTCTGTCCTGCCCTCAGCTGGCTTATATAATGCTAAAAAAGTGTTTGTACATGTAAGTGTCATGAGTGACACTTTCCTGGGATTGTATGATTATGAGCAACTCATCCTGGAAAAGATTAATGTTGGCACACAGCAATCCAGAGGAGACCTGGAGCAGGCACCAGAGGACTGATAAACTGTTGGGGCTTTCTGTGCTGTGCCCAATTATCTGAACACTGGAATCCAGATATGGATGAACTTGAAAGGACTTTACTGATCGGATTTCTTGTAACAGAGGCCCCAGAAACTTCCTAGTCTCCTTTAATTTGGAGATTGTTTTTGCACATGACCTCATATTTTATTTTTCTAATGTCGTTTCCCCATCCCGAGGAATTTCCCCCTGGATGGGGTGAATCTTAGTTTATAGGATGTATTCTAGAGAGGACCTTGGTTTCTCAAAATGGTGTAGGGCTTTAAGTCCTCCACCTGCAAAGCCTTTAGGATGTTTGGTCTCCTGGTCTAACAAAATAATAGGGCTATGTTAAGTTAACAGACTTAAGGAAGTACAAGTATGCATGCTAAGAATACTGAGGATACACAAAAGGTATATAAAAGAAAAGGCAAATAATCACCTTGGAAACAATATAAGAGATATTAAGCTGTGTGGTGGTTTTAGCTCTAGCTAAAATCACCAGAGTATTTACTCATTTCTTAGTGTGAGATATGAATTAGGAGAAGGGAAAAACAGGCTTAAAAGGAATAAAGAAAGTTTACTAATAGAACTACAAGAGTAAGAAACCAGAATAAAACCTCCAGAAACCTTTCCTCCCCCCACTCAACCTTTTTCCTTTCCCAACTGGCACCATAGAGACAAAACCTGGGATGCTAAAGCAGTTACAACTATACAGTAGTCTTTTCATCAGTCTTTATAGGGAAAGTTTTCTCTTGTCATTCCATGGAGAGTCCTCACCAAGAAATAGTTCTCTCATGGCTTTTCATTTCCATGATTGGCAACCACCCAGAAAAAAACTCTGCCATCATGCCTTCCTTCCATTCGCATGCCACTCAGAGGTGTGTTCATGGGCCATGAACTCAAGGGGTTTTATTTTAAGGATGAGTTATTCAAAGGAAAAGATTCTCTTCATCTGTCTCTGTGATCATCTCTGAGAACAGAGGTTTGCTTCTCTCCCTTGGGGCAAAGGGTTTTCATCAGCTCTCACTTTTCTCTCTCTCTGTTTAAGCATCTTATGGAATCACAGCTACTCCTTCATCTGCTTAGCTCTATCAATGGATACCTTTGCTCAGATCTACAGTTTGAAATACTTTATTCCCCCCAATACTCTTTCATGAATTAAAGGAGTTTCTCAGAACATTATTGTCCATCTCCATGGCCCTACCAAAAGAATATTTCAGCTTATTAAAGCATATCCACATTCTCCTTCCATCTGGAGCTTGACTCTTTCTCTTACTGACCTTGATGTTTCATGTTGTCTTTGACATGTTGATTTCCCACTTTTCCCTCTCTGAAGAGGGGATTAAGTCTGCAGGTCTCATCTGTGTAGTGAAAGGATTAAATCTGGCCCAAGCTGTGTAGGCCTTCATGGTGTCAGATTTCAGATGTCTTTCTTAGCCCAGAAGCCACAGGTAGGGAGCAGATGGTTTTCAGCTTGGAGCCATCTATGGGGGGGGGGGGGGGTGAGTATTGAGAGACCACCAGCTTATTCACGACCCTTCACAGAAGTAAACGTGAATGCCATTTATTTCTATCTTTAGCACAACTTTTACAGGGTTCTACAGGGTCCACGGGCAGAGCAAGTGACCATTCGCTAATGCATATAGGTTTACATTTTTTCTCTTATACACAAGGATATTGTTTTGCTTTATTCTCTGTTCTGCAGGAAGGTTTTAAGGACTTTAGCCTTTAATATCATGACTTATTTCAAAGGCTGGTTTGTGCAGACAGGCCTTTACTAATTAATATATAAAATATAGCAACAATTTCCCCTTTCTCTTTTTGCACAAACCAGGCTTTGGATGTGACTCATTCTATACTTTTATGAAGACAAGATAACATACAACTTAAAACTGTCATCCCAATTGACACTATAAGTAAAGTCCATCCTCCTTCTAGCACAAGAGACCTCAACCATCCAGTGATGCCCCAGCTGGAGAACCAACTTCCAGTGGGGTCACTATCTTCTTTCAGGGCATGTAACCCATCCTGTAGCTGTTGTAGCTCCTTATGGATGGAAACTGAATGATCAGTAAGATTCAAGCAGCACATGCCTTCAAACTCCTCAGAACCATGTCCTTGTGCTAAGAGCAAGAAATCAATTGCAGCTCGATTTTGTAATACTGCATGACGTACACTACTCATATCAGCTGAAAGCTCACTTAACATTGTGGATGTTAAGTTCAATTATTTCTTAGTCTAACAAGAAAGCCTTTTTAGAGTTGCTAAGCCTTAATTCATTCAGGCTTCGCTTTGACTGTTTGATGTTTTTTATTTTATCAGCTGCATTCAGCAATTGGTGTAAGCCTGGATGGAAACAAAGTTAGTTTCCCAAGATAACAGGTCTTCTGTGGACTAGCGGGAATTCCATTCCATGCTCTATCTCCACAGATTAGGAATATGGCACTAGGTAATCGCTTTGGTAATTGTCCAATTGTGAGATTGCACCGTGAATAAAAAGCTTTACTTTCAGTGGGAGTAACGAGATCAACTATAGAGTTGACTGCAGCCCAGAGTGCTGCACTACTTTGTTGGAATGACTTTTTGTCGGGGGCTTAAACATTATTCATCTACCTGAGGTATTGGTGGAACTTAACAAATCTAATTCTTCTGGGGGCCCTATGGTAACATTGAACTTTGGTAATTTTTGCTTGCCAACAGGCTTCAAAGTTGTCTTAATGTGAAGCCAACAGTGC
>NW_015379301.1:16988-21801 GCF_001522545.3 Parus major | reverse complement strand
TTTTTTTTTTCTTTTTTTTTTTTTATGGTATTAATTACAATCTGCCAAGTTCGACCGAGAGACACAGTGTCCTTGCTCTTTTCTGTAATTGCACTACTAAATGCCCGTGATAATTAGCCCATATAATGAGCATATCCAGGTCTTTTTCCCGGGCTGCTCCGCCTTGTTTAATGAGGATGCAGAGAAGCAGTTTATCTGCTGCTGCAAATTCCACATCCATGCTAGCGGCAACCCCCAAGGGGGAAGGTTGCGAGCCTTTTACTACACCCTTGCCTGGCTGGGCCCCCCGCAGCAGCCTTACTTCCACGTCCAACCACTCCACATCTCACTGCGCTCAGGCTGCCTATCCGGTGCTGATCCAAGCCTGCAATGTCTAACGCCCAGATCCACTCCCCTGACTCCAAAGCCCCTCTGCCCGCAGGGGTGTCCTTGGTCAGAGCACCAAATATTGAAGGACCCCCAAGCTATTCACCAGTCTTCACAGAAGTAATTGTGAATGCTGTTTATTTCTATTTTTAGCACACCTTTTATAGGGTTCTACAGGGTCTGCGGGCAGAGCAAATTACTATTGGCTAAGACACACAAGTTTACGTATTTTCCCTTACATACAAGGATATTGTTTTGCTTTTACTCTCTCTTCTGCAGGAAGGTTTCAAGGATTTTAGCCCTTAATATCACGACTTATTTCAAAGGCTGGTTTGTGCATACAGGCCTTTACTAATATATAAAATATATCAACACTTGGGGATAGTGCTGTGCAGGGCCAGGAGTTGGACTCGATGATCCTTGTGGATCCCTTCCAATTTAGCACATTCTGTGATTGCATGATCCTGTGACATTGTGAAGGCTGTGCTGTGTGGCCAGGCATGTGCTGTGCTGCTCACCAAGAGGGGAGCATGCAGGGGTAAAGACAGTGCCAGTCTGTTGTCAAAAGCCCAACCAGATACAGTATCAGGTATACTCTTAAACAAGGCCCAAAAGATGTAATATCTAAATAGGTGTTGTGTGAAATACTGGTGAGTTTGAGAACTCTTCTGATTAACTAGATTACAGAATACATGAGATGTCCACAATATTTCACAAGGAGGTGGTAAAATCACAGGAGGGGAAAATCTCTCAAACACATGTGAGGATCTTAGTGGTACAGATCTTGGGTCTACGCCTCAAGTATGGAATACACAACCAATTTAGAAAATGTTGATGGGAGATTCTTGATGAAGATACCCTGAATTTTTCTTTTGGATAGGGCATAAAAAGAAGTGCTTTAATGTCTATAAATGGGAATCCAGGGCTGGTTTAGGGCTAGTGGAGGCAGCATGTACACTTTGAGCACCTTCAGCAGGGTAAGCCACCATCTCTGATTGCAACCTGCAACTTCAATGGTATTTACCTGTTGCTGATGTTGGAGACAGGTAAGTGACTGAACACACTGAAGTTCATGCAACAACAACCAAAGTTTATTGCTGGGTGCTCCCTTTTACAGGGGGTTCAAATTTCCCATATTGTTTGCATACATGATTGATTGGAGTCTTAGCACTGCCCAGCTGACTGGCCAATGATATGTGTGCATTCAGGATTGTATGGGATTACCTGTTTGAGTTTGAATCCAACCTATCATTATTGTACCCAGGGACTTGTTTACCTCTATTGTCTAATGAGCTAGGCAGGTCTAGTTGGTGTCTTGGTTTATCTCTGCAACTTACAGACCAGCTGTACCCGTCACAGTTCCCTCTTTCTATTTAAAAAAATGTTAAGTGTTGTTTGTCATCTTCTGCGAGGCCTCTTGCAGATAGGATGACAAAGACAGCATGACGACACAGATGATAAACCTAGTTCAAGTAAGACTTTCCACTCAACTCGACAAGCCTAGCCTCTCCCAGCCAGTGATGTATCCCATATGTCATTGAAGATGTAACATTCATACCCAGGAGCTATCAAATGGGATTACCAACAATACAAGTTCTCAAAATGGCATGCCGCTGGCTCATTACTTAGGAGTTACAACTTAACTCAACTTTAGAACTTCAGAATGAGAAAACCAACTAACAGGAGAAACAATTAGTCTAGTTCAGGTTTGTGATTCATGTCCATAAATAGACAAATATTTAAATAAATCCTTAAGTCCTCATATCTTTAGATATATAAAATCCTTAAATAAATTGTCACCTCAAGAGTCACAGATTTCCATGATGATTGCAATGATAAAAATTACATTCAATTACTGCAAGTGATTTAGGGTATAGATAGCTTTAGCCACTCTACTACTCTGTGGGGTCTCACCAGGCATTCACCCTTTCTGTTTATTAAGAATACGTCTCAAAGTGCTGTGTGCACATTCCATGATGGCCTGTCCTGTTGGCGAATGGGAATACCAGTGTGGTGTAACACACCCCAGAACTGAAGGAATTGTCTTGTATTTAGTGAGGTGTACAACTGCTTTTGAAAGTACCATTTACCAAAACAATTCAAAATTATCAAAGGAAACATCCCATGTCTTAGATTTTACAGGTCACATCCTGGTATATGATTAAAAGTGATGCATCCCTGTATCAGTGATGTCCTTAAAATATGTGATTCTCAAAGTCTTTGAGTAAAATCATAAGTCCAAGGGTCTCATAGGTGGTTTAATGGATATTGAAGCTTTTGGATTTCCCTTGTGAGGGCTTCCTCACTTAGTCATGACCTTTGCTTACTATTTGATAGGTAGATACAATGTTAATAACATCATTCAGGTATATTTCTAGAATCCCTTTGCACAGTCACAATACTGAAAACATAGTACAAAATCAGTTGGGTTGTGTGTCTTAACAAATACAGATAGTTTGCAGCATTACAAAATAGAGTCAACAAAATTGGATCACTTCGTTATCTAAGGACACCTATGAAGTTGTTTCTTGAGGTTGGAGGGAATTAAGTTATTCACTTATATAGCTATTGTACTGAGTCATCTACTGTAAGAGATGATACACTGTAAGTTTTCTAGAAGTTAGAGGAATTGATACTGCTTTAACATAATCCTTGTCATTTTTAGAGGTGGTGAAAACAATGCTGGCTTGATTAATTATGGTCAATATGATCTGGTAGAAAGGGTTTCAGATCTAGGTTTCAGTCTACCTTAATTGATGTTACTTCATTAGGTAAGTGAATATGAAGCATCTGTTTTGATTTGTGTCTCTGCTTCCTTTTAATTGCTGCAGTAATTAAGATTGTCAAATACATACTTCCTAGTGTTAGCATTCAGGAACACACATAATCACGAATGATTATATGAAGGTGCTTTATTGAAGAGCTCTGGGTGTCAGGGGTACACATAGCCAAATCTGACCTGACTTGGTTTTGAGTTGAACATGTTTTTATACTCTATCGTTATATTATTTACATATTAATTATTAAACTTACATTGTTCTATTGTATGCATTGTTTTTACTCAAGCATGGATTTCTCGTGATCCCCTCAACCCCAAACATTGTTTCTCATGTTCTTTAAACAATAATTATATCTAATCACATCTAACAATTGTATCATTTATCATATACTGATTACAAAGGTGCAGTTTCACATGATCTTTATCAAGTACAAGGCCTAACATTTCCCAGGGCCTACTTTTCCCAGGCTTGCCAAAACTAACTTTCTAAGTCCCCGAATTTTCTAAGACTTAAAAACCTTTTACTAACCCCCTTTGAAAGCATTTTCACTTCACTCTAAGTGCAAATGTTTTCACTTGATACAGTCCTCTGTTTCTGAGTTTATACTTGATGTTCTTTGAATTCTTGATTGATGTAAATGTTGTCCTAGATGTTGTCATGAACTGGAGAACCAGAAGATGGTGGGTGTGGATCTCGCGTCAGTGCCTTTATTATTTCCTGGTTCCAGGATGTTTTCTTCTGTATTTCTCCTTTTTAGATGGTGTAAACTAACCAAATTGCTAAGAATACAATTAGTAAAATTATGACACTCTCAATGATAGGTTTAATCCATGAACTCCCATTCCACCCTAACCCCTTGAAGATTTTACCTAACCAACTTGTAGTCAAATCCTTTTGCTCTTCCTGTGTTCCATGCTCTTATTTGTTGCAACTCACTGATGTCATATTCTACATCTGCAGTTACATTTGGGATGTGGACGCAGCAATGATCAATCCGTCCCTTTAAAAACTTACATGCTCCATGCTCTTTCAGGAGTAGCAAATCTAGAGCCAATTGATTTTGTAAAGTCATTTTGTGGTTCTTGTAATTGTACATTTAGTTCTTTAAATCTTTCTCAGGTCACTCTTGCCAATCTATCTACCTGACCTGTAAGTTTGTACAACATTTCTTTATTCTGATAGTTTGCTATAGGACCGAGCAAAGACTCTAGGGCTCACCCAAATTTCACTTCACTAGAGGGTTCTTGCCAAGTGTCATCCTGATTCTATTCCTATCCTAATCTTTCCTAGCTATGCCTGTGTCTAGCCACTGAGTTGCTTTTCAAGCAGATCTCACATTTTGACATTACTGATTTTGCCATTGTTATCATCCGTACCGAGATTAATTTTGCTTTAGTAATTTTACCAATGTCTCTATACACCCCAATGACATTTGTTATGTTTAATTTGTAGAACTTCTCTCATTATCAAGGGGGGTAACACTATTTGTCTTTGTGCAGTTACATACTGTAATAAATAATTGTATGTATTAAAAATTCGGAAAGGTATAAATAAGATAAATGTGTTTGTAATGATGTAAAATATAAAATGTGAAAAAACCCCTCTCCGGGTCTGGTCGGGACCCCCTTCGGAAAGCAACAGATTGCAACCAACACCCAGGTAACGAA
>NW_015379301.1:1512-15074 GCF_001522545.3 Parus major | reverse complement strand
GAAAAGGTTTTTCTGGAAGTTTATTCTGGTGTTCTTATTATTGTAGTTTTGTCAATAAACTTTTTTTATTCCTTTTAAGTTTTATGCCTGTTTTGCTCTTGTTCTAATCCATATCTCACAGCAAAAAATAAGTAATTTTCTTAGTTATTGGTTTTAAACCACAACAGATACATTAGTCTTTAAAGGTATCAATGCCATTGCAGTTGCACTTTTCAAGCAGCTTGTTGGGCTGTCCAGTCTGCTTTTTGATTTTCCTCACAAATTTTGGATGTGCTTGATTGGTGTGCTTTACAGTGTATAATTGCCAGTAGTTCAGGTTTTTGTATTATCAATTGCAGGACTGCATCTTGATGTTTAATGTGCATACCTTGAGAAGACAGTAGTCTTCTTTCTTTCTACAGTGCTCCGTGTACGTGTACTACTCCAAAAAGCATACTTTGAGTCTGTCCATATGTTTACCCTTTTCCCTTTACTCAATTACAGTGTTCTGGTTAAGGCAACCAGTTCTGCCCTCTGGGCAGATGTATTTGGTGATAATAGTTTTGCCTCCACTACTGTACTGACTGTTGTTACTGCATATCCAGCGTATCTGGTCCTGTTCTCCACGAAGCTGCTTCCATCTGTGAATAGCTCCCATTCTGGTTGCTCTAATGGGATGTCTTTCAGCTCTTCTCTTGCCGAATAGGGGTACTCTATTACTTCTCCACAGTCATGCTCTAATGGGCCTTCTTCAGTTGTGGTACCTAGGAACAAAGCTGGATTCAAAAGGTTAGTTGTCTTTAGTTTGACATCATCCTGCTCAGTCAGGATTACATCAAATTTCATAATCCTGCTTGGAGATAGCCAGTGGCCCCCCTTTTGTTCTAAAACAGTGATTACCCTATGTGGCATGTAGACATTTATGTGTCTACCCATAGTGAGGTTTTTGTTTTTTTTTTTTTAGCTTCTTGTATCAGCATCACAGTGTTTGCAACTGCCCACAGGCATGAAGGCCATCCGGCACTCATGTTTAAAGTTGTTTGGAAAAGCAGCTTACCAGCCTTTTCCAGCTCCTCAAATGTTGGGTCAGCACTCCCAGTGCTATGTGTAGT
Source organism: Parus major (assembly GCF_001522545.3). Classification (NCBI taxonomy): domain Eukaryota; kingdom Metazoa; phylum Chordata; class Aves; order Passeriformes; family Paridae; genus Parus; species Parus major. The sequence continues at coordinate 13,983 of NW_015379301.1, read as the reverse complement.
CTTTCATGCACAAACAGGTGAAAATCTTAGGATAAATCAGGCAGTCTTAACAACTGCTGGAGCAGTTGTCAATGTCTCCTTCAGTGGTTTGCCCCAGGTAAATGGCTGTGTCTTCCGGGCTTCATACAGGGGTTTTGCAATTAGTCCATAATCCATGATCCACAGCCGCACTGCTCTGTCATCCCAAGGAAAACTTGCAGCTCATGCAGGTTCTGGGGTTCCGGAATAGCACAAATAGCTTGAATACAATTAGTATCCAGCTTATGTTGCCTTTGTGAGATTTCATACCACAGTCTTCCAGGCAATTTGTGCCATTTCTTTAGACACCTTATATCCTCCCATTCCCAGCTGATTTAAAATTTCAAATGTTACCTTTATGCAGGTTGTTTTCTCTTCTATAGTTGTCAGTGTATCATCAACATGCTGTAACAGCAGGTATTGTTCTCTGGTACTTGCCCATTCTCGGACCAAATCTCAAGCTCCTTAGCCAGCTAGCTTCCAGATAGGGTTGGACTGTTCTTGTATCCTTGTGGGAGTCGTGCTCAGGTGAGCTGAGTTTTCCTTCCGTTTTCTGGATTTTCCCACTCAAAGGCAAACAGTTTCCTACTTTCTTTGTCAAGAGTTATGCAGAAAAAGCCATCTTTTAAATCAATTACAGCAAACTATTTATACTTCTCTTTTACGGATGTTAACAATGTGTAAGGATTAGCTACCACTAGGTAAATATCTTTAGTTATTACATTTATTGCTCTCAAATCCTGTACTAGTCTGTATTGGTCAACACAGAAATTTGGACTCTGGTGTTAATTACAGAAGTAATAGGGGCACATTTAGGACCCACTATTGCTACAATCAGTATGTCTCCAGTTTTGTTATTTCTAGTGAGCATTTTAAATACAACTAACTTCTGCCTCTCTGCTCTCCCAGGAGAGGCAGTTACCAGTTTCCCTGATTCTAAAGCTGTTTGGGCTCCACTCCCAGAAGCTGAGAAGGAGACTGCTTTGGCTCACAGCCTGTGGAGGTGTGCTCGGTTGTACAGTGGGGGCATTTAATACAATGAACTTGGGACAGTGCCAATTAGAAACTACTTTACTCAACTTTTAAGTGATAAGCCATCCATTACTTTCCTGGGGACCTCCTTCTTTATCTCTAGTGACCACCAATACTGGTGGTTAGAGATTTGTTTTTTCTTTTCTGGGTTTTTGTTAAGAGAACCAATGTATCTAACACCCTTTGCTTTCTCTGGTTTTTCTTCTGGGATTTTTACAGGTCCATAATTTCTACTGTAATTAACTAACTCTTTTGCAACTTTGCTCCACGTCCAAATTTTATGGTACCTAGCAGGTGAACGCAATTGTGAACCTGTCGGCTGAGAGGCGGGGGTGAAGGGAGTAAACCCAGGATCAGTGGAAACAAGTCTATCAGTCAGGTTCCCAAGAAGTCTATCTAGTGTATCCACAGAGGTTATAGCTGCTATGGTTTTTCGTTACTTTTTGGAGGAAAATTTCTGTAGGTTTAAGTGATTCTGGAAGGCCTTGGATTAAAGGAGTCATAATTTCAGTTTTTACAGGTAACAACATTGGTGATTCATAACCAGCAATTAATTTTTTTTTGTGTATCATTTGTAAGCAGGCAGCATTGTGAATTTTTTCAGTAGTTGGTTGGGGGTACCAACTATAGCTATAGGGTTCCCCCCTTTCCAAGGGGTTAAGCCCCCTTTCCCAATAAGCTGCATGCTGAGTTAGGGATCATGTCTATCTCCTGTTGTTAAGAAGATTTAATGTCCCCAGTACCCACTGGTTTCCCGTTCTCTCAATTGAATTTGATCTCCTCCAGTGAGAGACACTTGAAATACGTATTCTGTCTCTGACTTGTGAGGGAGATGCCCGGAATCCTTTTTAACTCAGCCAATTCAGTAGCAGTGTATGGGGTTGTTTTGTTTTGTTTTTGTTTTGATTTTTTTTTAGTGGTTATATGCGGATCAAGATCTTCATCACTGATATAATTATATTCTGTTTTAATTAGAGGTTTCAAAATAGGGTAACAGTGTTCCCCACAATTTTATCCGAGTTAGCTCCTTTTAAGGGTAAATTTGATTAATGAAAGGGGTTTCCCTCTCTTCTGTTTCTTTTAGCAAGTCAGCATTTTTTGTATTTTTATCATGGAGGGCTGCTCGCAACAAACTGATCTTACTCCTTTCCTCATCTAATTGTTTTTGCAAAATTTTAACTAGGTTTTGGAGGGAGTCTATTATAGTTCTTTCCTCACTTCGTCGCTTAAAGGGAGTTTCTATAGCTGTTGTAAGACAAACTCCCAAAACTGAGCCGAGTATAGTTTTATTTTTGCCCAGTTTAAATTTTGTTTCATGTTTTAAAGAACATACTCTATCAATCACATTTTCCAAATTAAACCAATTATTAAGCACCAACTTTTCCCCTCCCGGAGAAGGTCCGGCATTGTATTTTGCTAACAGAGCATAAAATGCAGCTTTAACTTCTGCACTGCTGTTTTCAGTCATTTTATGAAAGGAAAACCACTACAGGGAGGTATGAACTTAAATTATACACACACACAGAGCTTTTTTGCTTCCCTGTATGGGTGAAAAGACCAAATCTGCTTGGGAGGCACTCCTTCAGTTTAAAATTCTGGTTGTCTCTTTGCTACACAAAGCAGTCAGAATTCATACACACAACAACAAAACCAGTCCCCCACCTCTGCACTAAGAGATCTTTTGTGAAATTCTGCAGACAGAGCACTCAAGTGAGTGTGGGGTGCTTTTCACCTTGGCATGTGCAGTTTGAGGGAAATTTGAGTCGCCACGCCTTGCTTTCTAGGCACTGCTCACTCTTTTGGGAGTGTCGGGCTAGGTGCAGCTGGAGCGAGATGTCCTTCCCCTAATACAGACTGCACAACAAACCTGAAGCCCCTTCTGTCTTTCAGAAATCCTTTCCACGACTCCCGTTTAAATGTCACGATTCACTAATGCGAGTGGGAGTCATGAGAAATTTGTTTGATCCCAGAGTGCAAAAAGGGCACAAAGGGATTTCAGTTTAAATCACAACAGTGATTTTAGTGCCAACAACAAGGGTTATGCGATAGAGGAGAGAGAGAGATAAAGAAAACAAAGTAAAGAGAGTGAAAAGAGGGGGGTTATAGCTACCAATGGACGTGACAGGGTTGCTGGGGTCTTCTTCTGTGGGAAGACCTTGCCGAAATTAATTTAGCCTTATGTAATTCTTCCCCAAAGTTACCTTGTTTCCAATGTGCTAATAAGCACCCTGTCACCCTGAAAACTCAGCTTTTGAGCTTGCTAACATAGTTTTCTAAGGACTTTCCCAGGACAGTAACTGTAAACATAGATATGTGTACATTCTTTCTGTTACACGTCTTGTGATGGGCATCTCTCATGGCCAGTGCAAATTTAGTTCTTAGGTATGAATAAACATGAAAGGTAGTTGTCAGTGATTTTCAGCATGAAAATGATTTTATAGACATTGTAAGCAGAAGTAACAGGTGGAAAATAGCCAGTCAGAAAACTCTGCAACTGAAGCCTGCTAATGAAACACCTCTCTTTCTACAGACCTAGCCCTCAAGCACCTTTCTAAGGTCTGTAGAGTTGATGGAAACCTCTAGTACTTTTATTCATAATACCCTTAGTTTATTTATAAAAACTTGCTTTTCTTTATAATATAAAGCTGTGAACACAACGGGAATATTTAACCACATGCATTGTCTTTAGACACTGCAAACAATGTTTTATTTTTGATCTACCATGCTCCAATATATTTGGGAAAATAGTATTTATGCAATCCAGTGTATCAGTTGTAGTCACTTACAGAGGTACCATTTGGTTGGATATATGCACAACGCCTTGAGATAGAAAATATGAGTTCAGACTTTGTTAATTATTACTAATGGATTAGGAGTGCTTTGGTTGATCTCTTGGTATCTCTTATTTTTAAGTCAGGCTGTAAGATATAAACTCCCTACCCCACACATAACATATTCTGTCAAACAAAGCAAAACACCTTGAGACAATCTGAAGTTTTATGAGAGTTACAGCCAATGCTTTATTTATGTATAGTATTTTATTTATTGAATTAGCACTCCCAAAAGGCAGATTTGGATACCAGAAAAATGCATTAGATAATTTCCAGTCAGTTTGCTCTCTTGGTATTTTGTGGCATTTTTATGCCATCTTAACAGCATCACCCAAGATTCTTTAGGCACAAAAATATTCCAAATTACAGTCTGTGATAAATTCTCAGGAAGTGCTCCTTAAATATCTATAGTAAGAAACTATCATGGTACTGTCACAGTACAGCTGGCCTGGACTGGACAAAGTGAATCTGACCATGACACAAATCCAATACAGTTAGCCTAGTTCATGCCTGAACATGTCCTCGGGTAGGTTACGGGACCCTCTGCCAGTCCCATCCAAGCTGAGAAGTAAGCACACCACTGTCCAGGAAGCTGGGCAGGGAGAGAGATCTCAGCCAATGGATGTATAGCCTGGGAAATATGAATTGGGTATTTAAGTGAGTTCTGAATAATAAACAAGGCTGTTTGTCTCATGAGCACCTGGAGCACGAGTTATGGAGTTTTCGTCTCCTCACCCAGGACCATTGTGTTACATGAAACTTTATTAAAAATGTTCTTATGTTTAGGTTGTTGGTCTGGATAACATATTAACAGTTGTTATATAAATTTTAGATCTATAAAAAAGATTAAGATACTATGATTACTGTAAACCTGAAAATAAATCATTATTAAGGTTTTGCAAGTTATTTTTTCTGCATCTCAGATAATGTACTTCAGCTTCATTTACTGTTTGTAATATACCAGCAAGCAGTTAATAACCGTGAAAACTATGTTCTGCTAAGAAGATAGCTTGTTATATATACAGCAATAACATAAACTGTTTGAAGTCCAAACAAAGTGTGGATATAAAAATAAACATGCACTAGATATTACTGAATTGGAAGAATCCTATATAGAATGCTGAAAAACACCTCCTGTTAAAGTATGTTAATGTGAAGCATTGGTTTCTACACGATCACCTACATTGGTGGCTAGGTCAAGGTGCACTGGAGTTTGAGAACAGAGACAGACACTTGGATACTACTCTTCTTTAAGCCATTAAACCAGTTAAGCACTCTTTACACAGTGTTTTATTTCCTTATGTCATTTTCTCCAGGTTGAAACCTGTCTTTAATACCATATCTGGTCCTCCTTGACATTCTCCTGCTGATTGTAAGATGCCTTGTCATTGTACCCCCATTGTACCCCTTTGTGCCACCTCATCCTGTGAAGTCCCATTAGTGTACAAGAAAATAAAATCTGGTATATCCAGTGAATGAATTTCCATGGTGCAGATTCCAGTTAGTTGGAATTCTCTCTGGTATGCTAGCACTATGGAGACCAATATCAGGGACATTTGTAACTGGCATTTCTTGCATTGGAAGTGTAAAAGAATTGAAAACAGGAAATAAAATAACATGTTTTGTTTGGGTAGTGAGATTTAAAGGGTTGTATATCCAATACTAAGGAATTTCAGGAAAACCAAAATAAAAACTCTTTGCTCTTGAATAATGAACTAATTTCAGATAGCAATTCCTCAAGGAAAATTGAAACATTGGAGCAATCCAGCATCCCAGTCATTCATTCCCACCACTGCCTGAGCACCCTTTTCTCCTAGGTCAGGTTAGGGTTTACGGCTAGCTCATGGCAGGGACTGGGGACTTCTTTTAGGGCTGGAGAGCAAGGAAAGATCCCAGGATTGCCAGTTTAGCTGAGAAGCTCAACCATACCTGGGAGTTGCTTTAAAGAAGAGATGTTCTTTAAAGAAGAGATGTATTTAGGTAATCCTCAACATGTATTTTTTATCTCCTCTCTCTACTGTGTGCCTGTGTAAATGCAATGCAAACCCATCCCTCCTGTCTGTCTTAGAGTACCAATTTTTAGGCCAAGTTTTGGTGGCTGGGCCAGGTCTGTTGGTCTGACCAAGACTTTCCCAGAGAGAGCGGGGGGTCTCTGGTGATGCCTGGCCACCAGGTAACCTCAGCAAGGGGCAGCCTGTGGCTGCAAGTGATTTCAGCTAAGTGATTTCAGCTCTGCTTGCTAGGCTATCCCAGGCCAACTCAGATATAAAGAAACAGGAGCGTCATGTGGCAATTCCACAGAAACAGCCTTCACTGTCCAGCAGCTCTGTGAAGGGTAGCCAGGGACAGCAGTTCCCTTCTGAACTGAGCAGAAGCTGGGGTTTTTATGGGGGAAAGCCAGAGTGGTACCAGGGGAGAAAAACAATGGGCTACAAAGGATCAGCATAGTCACCAAAGCGTGGTGGGATACCTCACCATGACAAGAGAGGATGGCCCCGTCTAAGGGGTGCCTCTCCAGGAGAAGGTTGAGATAGGCTTATCACAGCTCCCTCAGGGCACATTCCTCCAAGGGAAAGCCTTGGCAGGTTCATCTGCCTCCACACCAAGTCATTTTAATATTTAACTAACCAGTAAGAAGAATGGATAAGTTTAACATTGGGAATAAAACTTGTTGTTCAATCTGGCATCACAAGGAACAGCGACAATATAATCATTGGCATCTTTTGCCCAGTTTTTTACCTCTTGCATTCTCCTTTTCTTTCTTTCTTAAAGTAAATGGTAAGTTTCTTACCTAAATAAATTTTTCCTGCAGGAAAAAAGTTAGAATGAGATGTGACTTAGGCCCTCTTCCCATCACTCCTTTTCCCAATAACCCTTGAAGCACCCAGCCAGTTGAAGACAGGTGCTGAAATCAGTGCTGCTACATAATAAGTGTTAGCAGCCTGAATAGCAGGTAGGAAACCAAATACAGTAACAGCTCCTGGTGTGCGGAGAATGGCAGAGCTGAGCAAATTTCCACAGGAGGAAATTTTCATAGTCGGTCTTGGACAGGTGAGACCAATGTTGTCCATTGCTGTCATGATTTTTTGGCATACAAAGCTTGTCCCTAGAGCTGAGGTGATAAAGGTGATTCCAGGCTAGTGCTGAGTGTCAAGATGAAGAACGAGGGATGGGACCACCTTGCTTTGAGATGATTTACTGCTCAAGTAGCCAGATAAGATATCAGTCTCAAGGCAGGAGATTTAGAGGAGCAGCAAGTCAGCCATAGCTCAAGGAAGTCACGAGCTTCTTCTTTGCACAGCAATATATAACATTTTAGCCCAATAGGCAGTTGACACAAAACTTGTTTTCACTTATTAACCTATCACCTTTGCTTAATTTTGCTGCACTGCATCTCTCTCTTAGCCAATAAGCTGACAGGTCACATACTCATACACATCTCTGTTATAAGCTTAAACCTCAAACTATTTTATCTAATATAATTTCTTACCTACTCTAGGCATATTCTTACTCCTAACTATAGAGACGTAAGTTTCTAATTTCTCTACCCAGTGTCTGTGTACCTTCATCATTACATTATAATACCCAAACTTTTTCCAAGGCTGCAGACTGAACCAGATTCAGCATCTGTGGAAGTTTCTATTTTTCAGTTTCCAACAGCTGAGTTTAAGTAAAATGTGTCTGTTGGAGAATGTCAATAAGATAGCCTAAATTTGTTCCTGGAAAATCCATAGGACATGGGAGGTTCCCTGAGGAGCACAAAGCTATTAATTCAGTGCCTGCATCAAACAGAGCTGGAACTTCGAGCCCAGCTGAACCTCAGGTGTGGGAAATGGAAAAGGTAGCAAACTTTCAGAAGCTGAGTGAAAGCAGATCTCAGAATAGAAGAATGCAAAGATACAGATATGCAGGAAGGTCAGGAAACAATAAGGTTGTGTTTTTGAGATATTTTTGAAATATTAAGAATGCTGTAAGAAAGGATTTGTGTACTGTGGAGCTATTGGTATTGGGGATGTAAAAACACTTGCTCGCGGTGAGAGACTTCTCCAGGGTCAAGCTGTTCAAGTATAAGCAATTTATTATAAGAGTAAAAGGAGGGAAGACCCGTGTCTGCCACCAGCCTCGGCGTCCACGTGGTCCTGGGGAAGGGAAGAGAGCACAGGCAGGGCAGGGAAGGTGAGGTTGGAAGGGGGAGGGAGGAAGTAAGAGAAACAGAGGGAAAGAGGGAAAAACCAGAGGGAGAGAGCAGGGAGGATGAGAGGGGTAGGAGCAGGGAGAGGGGGCTGAGAGTTAAGAATGGGGGAGAGGGGGAGAGGGATAAGGGGGAGGGGTTCAGAGGTAAGAGGTAAGAGCTAAGAGAGCGAAGTTCTTGTTACAATCCAATATATCTTTTTCTATCGTGAATATTCTAATTCTTAGTAACCAATCACCATGAGACACACCCACTAAAGAATTTACATACAACCTATGAGCTTTCCTATATTAACATTCAGTGTTGCATTTTATACTCTACAGAGCTTTACAAGTTCTTTCCTTGCTTCTTTACTTTTGGACTCTTCTTATCAGCAGAAGGACATTGTTTCATCAACAGGGATTCTCCTCTAGCAGGCTAGGCTATTGTTCTTTGGTTAACCAGTACTCAGTATCCTATAACTCAAAGCAGGCTTTCATTTCTACTTTGATTCTAGCCTTCATATTTTCAGAATCTAGTGCCAAACAATCACGTTCATAAGGTTTCCCTGTTTCACCTTCCCCAACAGTGGAGCCAAGCAGGCAGTCATGGGAATGCTTACTACACAATGATGCAAGGCAAGACCAAGACTTATGGTGCTTTTTGAGATTGATTGACACAGGCTATTGAAAGGCAATGCCCAGGTGAACAAGCCCACCCCTATCTTATAAAAAGGCTTACTTTTTCTAATGCAAACAAGGAATACAAGGGAGTTATCTTATATCTGCCTAACCAGCCACCGACTGTACCCCAAATCCTTTCAGCATGTATCAAACTTAGCACTCCACAGAATATTGCTAAAGTCCAAGCTAATACTTTAAGAGAGCTTCTTGTAAAATCCCAGGATTCTATGAGAGATAAATTTGAAAAAGCCCTCACGACACATACAAAAACCCTTGAGAAAACTCGTTCAGCCCTCCAGTTTGATTTTTCCAAAGGGCCTTGTTTTAACTGTGGGAAACCCAACCACATTAACAAAGACTTTTCTGAGGTGACAAGAAAAGCTAAAGCACTCAGTACTTTCCCTCAATGCAGAAAAGAAAAACATTTTGCAACCCAATGTTGTTCTCGGTTTGATATTAAGGACAATCCTTTGCTGTTAAACTTAAAAATAGCATGCAGCAGCACCACTGCATAGTGAAAGAAATAGTAGCATCTATTTACTATCTAATTACTAATTGCTAACTAATTACTAATTATCTAATTACTGGTACTTCACAACACAAACAAGACTTTTTAATTATAGGCAAGGACAGCAACAGAATTTTTGGACATTCAATTCTTCCAGCTGTTGTCTCAGTAAACTATAATGAAAAGCTAGTAATTTTAGCTCTTGCATACAGTGTTCATTATGCCATTCAACCAAAAACACCTATAGGTATTGCCATTGCTTTGCCAATGAATACAGCCAAGCAGAATATTTACCTAGAGACCCCACCTTTAACTAAGCAAGTTGTGTACCAGAAAGTCCCGTTTCTGAATCCTACCCCAGTGTCTGACGTCCTTTACATGAAACATATTGGCCATAACTGACCAGAGCTGACTTGCAGCCTGACTCACCTTAGTAAAACAGTTTACATCACAGGCATACCGGACACTAGCGCCTATGTCACTGTGATTTCTCATGTTTTGGCCAGGTGATTGGAATTTGGTGTCACTTATAGGTGCCCTCACAAGAAATAGCGCAGCCACTGTGTGTTTGCGAGGCGAATCTGTTATTACCATTACAGGACCTGAAAGGAAGACTGCTGTGGTGCACGTTTAAGTTTCCCAGCTAGGTTGAAGGCCTTTTCCCTTCGGCCGTGGCTGGGGTGTTCTCCCTCCCCCTGCCCCTTCTCCGCTGCCCGCAGGCGTCTATGCCTGTCAGCTCCGTACCGCCGCCGGCCCCGGCGTGGGCGGCCACGGCTGTCCCCGTGGGGCCCCAAGGCCAGCGTTACCTTGCGGTTGGCTCGTTTTCCCCTCTTCCGCTGCCACCACTGTGTCTACCGTGCCTGCCGCCCTCGCTGCCTGCGAGCCCGCGCCTCCACCGCCGCCTGAGACGGGCTCGGCACTCCTGCGTTTCCCCCGCGCCGACGCGGGGCTCCGGCCCCGCTCCGACCCCGCTCCAACTCCAGCTCACTACGGCCCCGGCGCGGGGGCTCCGCCGCTTCTGCCCGTATATTTCCGCTTCCCTGTATCCCATCCAAAACAGGTCGGGCGGCTCGATTTCGCCTTCTCTCCCCCCTAGCGGTTCCATCCCGCGGTTCCACCCAGGCTGTGAAAAATCCCAAGTCCTTGGAAATTAATTAGAGAATCCCCATGACCGTTACTTCTTATCTTAACCTGCCTACACCTCATTTGTAGAAAGTTTGTGTGCCCACCGACCCCATTTTCTAACTGGTCCTCCTGAATGCCAACCCCCCAAGGTGTTAACCCTTTAAAAGAGGTGGTCAGACCCCCGAACCTTTGTCATTCCTTTTGAATTTCCCTTTACAGAATAAATCTGTGAATTTCAAACCAGAGGAAAGTCCCCTCTGCTTCTTAGTCTGATCCAAAGACTCGTGTTCAAAGTGAGCCGGTGGGCTCAGATCCTGGTCGACACAGACAGAAGTTCTGGACAGGACCCCTCCTGGCACCAAGCCAGAGAGAAGAAAAATTGTCTGAGCTAGCCGAAAATCTCTGGCCCGAGTCAGAAAATAGCTACTGTTCCTCCCTTTATTGTACAGAAACCCATTACAGCATGATAGATACTGGGTAGAGATGTCCTATCCCAGTGGGGAACCAAATTAGAAGTGGACCTTTGATGGGAACCAAATCAATGCCTGCCATTCTAAAACTGTCATAGATAACTGATAACCCTGTCTGAGCTGATCAATTGTGGACAGGATTTCTGAACCTGAGAGAGTTTTAGCCTGTCAGGGGCTCATCTGTTCCCAGGGGAAAAGTTCCTGGGAATAATACCATAAAATAATTTACAATAACAGTGTTATTGTAAATAAAGAAATAACAGTGCTATTGTAATTAGATTATATTTCTCAAAACAATACTGAACAGGTGTCCTTGGCGTGTTTTCTCTGGTCCCACCAATGGAACCAAAGGGGGTGTTGTTCCTTCTACCAGTCAGGGTAACCTGGTTGGAAAAACTATATAAGGTATTGAGGCTTTTGCAGGTGTGCTTGGCTTACAGCCTCTTTACAGAGCATGCTGACCCTAACAGTAGACTGCCAAAGAAAATAAGGTGATAAATATTCCTGCTTGTTGAGCAAGAACAAAGATCAAACAAAGGTCTGCAAGCATCTAGTAATTTGCTTTAAGATAAAGATAGTAACGTGTTTAGAGAAGAACGAAAACAGTGTTATAAAATAGAGCTATAAGTTTGTATTCTATTTTTAGATGCTTGGCTTAAACTATATAAGTAATGCAAGAGCAAAAAATAAAAGTCTCAGTTCCACATCATATTGGTGTGCTGTCTGATTCCTGCCTTAAGATTGGACTTAACAATAAGGGTTAAGAAAACCCTGCAATAAAGGCTTTTTAGCCACATGAAAAACTGTTTGCGTGTGGTGTTCTAGCTTGGACCTTCGCCCAGTACCTTGTGTCCTCCAGCGACAATCAAAGACCTTTAGAAAAGAAAAAACTAAGTATCCTTAAAAAGTTAGTAAAGGAACAATTACAAAAAAAATCACGTAATACCCACAAAGAGTGGATTCACCAGTGTTCATGATCCACAAGAAGACTTTTGACTCCTGGAGATTGATTCACGACTTGAGGAAGATCAATGAAGTGACTGAAGACATTGGACCTCTGCAACCTAGACTTCCTTCTCTGTCAATGATTCCAAGAGAGTGTCCCCTTGTCATCATTGATTTAAAAGATTGTATTTTCAACATTACACTCCATCCAGAGGATGTACCGAGATTTGCCTTTTCGGTTCCAGCTATCATTACAAAGACATCACTGGAAATCTTTACCCCAGCGTATGAAAAATTCTCTCACAATTTGCCAAAATTTTGTTGCAAAAACTCTATCTATCTCCAGCTCGACAGAAGCACCCATGATCCGTAATTCTGTACTACATGGATGATTTGCTTGTTGCAGTACCAACACAGACAGAGATAGAACAAACTCATGATAGTGTTATTAAACAAGTCAAAAATGCCAGACTAGAAATTTCTGCACCAAAAATACAAGAAATTGCACCCTAGACTGTTACCGCTGAAGATCAATAGATCACGTGGACACAGGTTGAGGTATGGTGCAGAAAGAGCAGAGTTTATTTTTCCTCCCAGGATTTATAGGCTTGTGACCATGGCCAGGGATTGGATGGTCAGGACAACACTTTCTCACTGCACTGGCCATGAGAGATGTCCATCACAAGAC
>NW_015379301.1:0-902 GCF_001522545.3 Parus major | reverse complement strand
GTGGGGTATCGATTGTAAATCAGGAGACTTTGAATGCGTGATTGTCAGATTGTTAGAATTGAGCACTGTCGATGATCCGGTAGATATATTACACCCAGATTGCTGGGCCAGGTGTACTGAGGTGCTCACGAATGACGTGTTGTGCTTTAAGTCCAGCAAGTACCTTAAAAGCTGGGCGAGAGTTATGGAAGCGCTGCAAAAAGCGCTTCATGAGCAGAAAACTTGGAAGGCAGCTCAAAGCTGTTTAAAGGTTACACCACGGGTGGGGGTTGGAGCTGCCACACAGACCGCTTCTGCTGATTGCCCCACCGATTCTAAGTGGCGATCTAATGATGACGGGTGGCCCGAGTCGCCGTCCCGCCTGCCCGGCTCTGATGCGGGTTTGGCCGCGGAACACGCTTTGCCGCCGAGGCGTACCAATGCTGCGGAGTCACGGGGCGCGCCTGACACCGCGGGCCCTGGAGATGTCAGGGAAAGGCCTCTGCCATACGCGCCGCGAAATGGTGCCGGGGACACGAGCAAGGGGCGGAGCGAAGGGTTAGACACGTGGACATACGCGATCGGGAGCCTAACGGGAGGCGGGCGGACAGCACCAAGAGTGAAGGGGAGGAGAGCTCACGGTCCAATCAGGGATCGTGCCCTAGAGTGTTGGAGTCTGAGATACAGATTGTGTGCCCTTGTTTTTCATACTTAGTTATAGGATTCACAAAAACCACTGAATTTCATATAATATTAAATTCATGGACATGTTTACATGGTGATACATGAGAACAAGTGCTAAAGTTAAATAAGAAAAGTGCAAATGTGTAGATTAGAAAGTTTTTTGAATCACTGGGTGAATGGGTTGAGGTTTAGAGTTTAAGGTAGTTTAGAGAGCAGGGGACAAGATGGAGGATTTAGGG
>NW_015379300.1:104624-107729 GCF_001522545.3 Parus major | reverse complement strand
ATTGGGATTTGGGATCTGTGGAAATCCTGGATTCGAGATCCAAATCCCTGGAAAATCTGGGAGTTGGGATTCCTGGGAAATCTGGGAATTTGGATCCGAATCCCTGGGAAATCTGGGAATTGGAATCCCTGGGAATGCTGGATTTGGGATCTCAGGAAAATCAGGCATTGGGATCTCAATCCCTGTGAAATCCCAGATTTTGGGATCCAAATCCCTGAAAAATCCCAGATTTGGGATCTCCAGAAATTCCGGGAATGGGGATCTCAATCCCCAGGATATCCCGGATTTCGGATACCACGGAAATTCCGGATCTGGGGTCCTAATCCATGGAAAATTCCGGATGTTTGATGGCAATCCCAGGGAAATCCCAGATCTGGGATCCCAATCCCGGATTTCCCTGGATCCCGATTTTCCGGGCCTGGAACCGGGGGAGGCTCCCGAGGGAATCCCGGGAACGCCGACCCCCCTTGGGATGAATTCCCAGCCCAGATCCCGGGAATCAGCAGGAATCCCGGAATTCCAGAGGGAGCTCCAGGGTCAATTCCAGAGCAACTCCAAAGGGAATTCCAGAGGGAATTCCGAAGGGAATTCTGGAAGCATTTTCAGAACAATTCCAAAGGGAATTCCAGAGAAAATTCTGGAAGCAATTCCAGAGCAGCTCCAAAGGCAATTCCCGAGGGAATTCCAGGCTCTCCCCCCCGGCATTCCCAGCCCCCATTCCCTGGGATTCCCTTGGGAAAACCTCCGGGAGCCTCCATCCATCCCGCCATTCCTGGAATTCCTGGGATTCCCGGGATTCATTCCCGGAATTCCTGGAATTCATTCCTGCCTGGTCTTGTCCATTTCCCATCCTCAGCACAGATCCTGCAGCTGCTGCTGCCGCCATTCCCAACATTCCCAGATTTCATTCCTGGATTTTAATCCCAGATTTCATTCCCATGTTTCATTCCTGGGTTCCATTCCTGGATCCCATTCCCGGAATTCCTGGGTTCCATTCCCGGGTCCCGTTCCCAGAATTCCCATGCTCCATTCCCAGAATTCCATTCCAGGAATTCATTCCCAGGTTCCTTTCCTGGATCCCATTCCCAGAATTCCCATGTTCCATTCCCAGGTTCCATTCCCAGAATTCCCGGAATTCCCATGTTCCATTCCTGGATTCCCAGAATTCCTGGGTTCCTTTCCTGGATCCCATTCCCAGAATTCCTGTGCTCCGTTCCCGTGTTCCATTCCCGTGTTCTCGTTCCCATGTTCCATTCCCGGGTTCCATTCCCAGAATTCCATTCCTGGAATTCATTCCTGGGTTCCATTCCTGGATCCCATTCCCAGAATTCCCGTGTTCCATTCCNTGTTCCCGTTATTCCCGCTGTTCCCATTCCCGTTGTTCCCATTCCGGCTGTTCCCGTTGTTATTCCGGCTGTTCCCATTATTCCCACTGTTCCCATTGTTATTCCCACTGTTGTTACTCCTGTTGTTCCCATTCCCACTGTTCCCATTGTTATTCCGGCTGTTCCCATTATTCCCGCTGTTCCTGTTGTTCCCATTCCCATTGTCCCCATACCGGCTGTTCCCACTATTCCAGCTGTTCCCATTCCCACTGTTCCCATTCCCACTGTTCCCGCTGTTCCCATTCCAGCTGTTCCCATTGTTATTCCGGCTGTTCCCATTGTTCCCATTCCCACTGTTCCCATTCCCGCTGTTCCCATTCCAGCTGTTCCCATTCCCGCTGTTCCCGCTGTTCCCATTATTCCGGCTGTTCCCATTGTCATTCCCGCTGTTCCCATTGTCATTCCCGCTGTTCCCATTGTCATTCCGGCTGTTCCCGCTGTTCCCATTGTCATTCCGGCTGTTCCCGTCGCTCTGGCTGTACCTGGTTGGAGCTCATGTTCTCCGTTTTCATCAGCGAGCTGTAGCTCCTGCCGGGGGATCCCGCTCAGCTCCCGCCCGGAATTCCTGGGAATTCCCGCCGGGAACGCCGAGCCCCGCCCACAATTCCCAAGGATTCGTTCCTCGGGAATTCTCCCCTCTGGAATTCTCCCCGGGCATGGAGCAGCCCCTCCCCCACCCCCCTCCCCCCCATGGGAAATCCCGGAATTCCCATCCCGGGGATCGCTCCGGGATCTCCNGGGAATTTGGGAGATTTTTGGGAATTTGGGGGGATCTTTTTTTTTAAATTCTGGGAGGGATTGGGGGAAATTCCAGGAATTTGGGGAAGGATTGAGGGGATTTTTGGGAATTGGGGGGGGGACTGGGATTTTTGGGGAAATTTTCCGGAGATTTTGGGGAATTTTGGGGGGGATTCGGGGGAATTTTTTGGGAATTTTGGGGAGGATTTGGGGGAATTTTTGGGAGGATTTTTGTGGATTTTTTGGAATTTTTGGGGGGCTGAGAACGGGAATTCCTGGCAGGGATGGGAGTCGGGATCATCCCGCTGGGATTTTGGGAATTTTGGGGGGATTTGGAGGGAATTTGGAAGCGCTGGGAGGGTCCCAATGGGATTTGGGGCAATCCCGAATCCCAAATCCAACCCCAAAATCTTCCCAGATCCTCAGGAATGGGGGGGAGGAGATCCTGGAATTCCTGGATTTGGGGTAAAGGGGATCCCAGAATTCCCAAATTTTGGGATTTGGGGGAAGGAGATCCCGGAATTCCTGGATTTTGGGATTTGGGAACCACGCCTGTTCCAGACCGGAGCCGCGGGAAGAGGCCGGGAAAAACTCCGGGAATTTCCCCCATCTCCCCATTCCCAATCCCAACATTCCCGGCGGGAATTCCCCAAATCCCAGAAAATCGGAGCCATCCCGGGCTCCGGAGCCGCCTCCTCCTCCCACGGATCCTGGAAAATTCCCGGATCCCAATCCCGGATCCCAATCCCGGATCCCAATCCCAATCCCTGGGTTCCGGAACCGTGGGAATCCATGCTGGGAACAGCCCCTTTCCTTGGGATATTCCCGGATTTCCACTGATCCCGGCAGGATCCCGACTCTGAAGGGAACCTTTTCCATGTTTTCCCATTTTTCCCAATATTTTGCCCAATTTTTTCCCCTTTTTTCCCATTTTCTTCCAGATTTTTTCCCGTTTTTTTTCTGTTTTTTCCCATTTTTTCCC
>NW_015379300.1:101585-102550 GCF_001522545.3 Parus major | reverse complement strand
TGTAAACAACCGACACCGAGCTCAGCTTGCAGCCTGGGAACAGCGGGAACGACAACGGGAATGGGAACAGCAGGAATGGGAACAGCGGGAATGGGAACAGCGGGAACGACAACGGGAATGGGAACAGCGGGAATGGGAACAGCGGGAATGGGAACAGCGGGAATGACAGCAGGAACAGCGGGAACAATGGGAATGATGGGAATGACAATGGGAATAATGGGAATAACAACAGCGGGAATGACAGCGGAACAGCGGGAATGATGGGAATGACAGTGGGAATGACGGGAGTGACAACAGCAGGAATGAGAATAACAACGGGAACAACAATGGGAATGACAACGGGAACAACAACAGCGGGAATGACAACGGGAACAGCAGGAATAACAACAGCAACGGGAATGACAACAGGATAACAACAGCAGGAATGACAGCAATGGGAATGGTAATAACAATGGGAATAACAATGGGAATAACAATGGGAATGACAACAGTGGGAATGACAGCGGGAACAACAGGAACAGCGGGAATAACAGGAAGAACGGGAATGGGAATAACACCGGCACGGTTGTTGTGGAGTAACAGTGGGAATAATGGGAATAACAATGGGAATAACAACAGGAATGGGAATAACGATGGGAGCAACAACAGTGGGAATGAGAACAGCAATGGGAATAACAGCGGGAACAACAGCAGCGGGAACAACGGGAATAACAATGGGAATAACAACAGGAATAACAGGAATCATGGGAATAATGGGAATAATAATGGGAATAACAACGGGAACAGCGGGAACAAACAGCCGGGAAAACAGGAGGAAACAGCCAGGAAAGAGCGGGAAAAACAACCAGAAAAATCAGCGGGAAAAATGGGGAAAAACAGTGGGAGAAATGAAGGAAAAATGGGGGAAAAAAATGGGAAAAGAGGTGATGGGGAAGAGCGGGAAAAATGGGAAAAAAGGAGAAAAA
>NW_015379300.1:97456-99205 GCF_001522545.3 Parus major | reverse complement strand
GAAAATGGGGAAAATGTGGGGAAAAGTGGGGAAAGTGAGGAAAAAATGGAAAAAATGTGGGGAAAATGGGGAAAAAAGGGGGAAAAATGAGAAGAAGGTGGGGGAAGGGAAGGGCCCGGGGATGGGATTTGGGATTTGGGACTGGATTTGGGATTCAGGATGGGATTTGGGATTTGGGATGGGATTGGGGATGGGATTTGGGATTTGAAATGGGATTTGGGATGGGATTTGGGATTGGATTTGGGGTTTGGGATGGGATTTGGGATTTGGGATGGGATTTGGGATTTGAAATGGGATTTGGGATTAAGGATGAGATTTGGGACTGAATTTGGGATTGGATTTGGGATTCAGGATGGGATTTGGGATTTGGGATTGGATTCGGGATTTGGGATGGGATTGGGGATTTGGGATTTGAAATGGGATTTGGGACTGAATTTGGGATTGGATTTGGAATTCAGGATGGGATTCGGGATTTGGGAAGAGCCGACCTCGGGAATTCCCAGCTCCAGCCCAAAGCTGCTCCCAAATTCCGGAATCCTCCGGGGAGGGAAGGGCCCGAGGGGGGAGGGGGTGGGAGGGGGAGGATCCCACATTCCCAAATTCCTGCTTTTCCCGGGAATCTCGGGATCTCAGCACGCACCAGACGTCCTCGGGCCAGCCGTACTTGATCAGGTCCTCGTCTGCGGAACGGCAGCGCCGTCGGCAACGCCCCAAATTCCCAAAATTCCCAAAGCCCAGAATTCCCAAAGCCCCAAATTCCCAAAATTCCCAAATCCCAGAATTCCCAAAGCCCCAAATTCCCCAAATTCCCAAAGCCCAAAATCCCCACTCCCAGCATTTCCCAATCCCAGAATTCCCAAATCCCCAATCCCGGCTTTCCCAGCCCCAAATCCCGGGATTTCCATCCCCAAATCCTGGGAATTCCTGCCCCAAATCCCAGGATTTCCAACCCAACCCCAAATCCCAGAATTCCCATCCCAATTCCCACCTCCCGTCCCCAAATCCCTGGAATTCCAGCTCTAAATCCCGGAATTCCCAACCCCAAATCCCAGGAATTCCTGCCCCAAATTCCCACCCCAACCCCAAATCCCGGGAATTCCCACCCAAATCCCAAATCCTGGGAATTCCCAAATCCCAAATCCCGGAATTCCCAGCCGGATCCAATCCCGCTCTGGAAAGAGCCGGAAAAGATTCCCAAAATTCCCCAAAGGGGCCGGAAATCTGGGAATTCTGCCCAGGAAAAGGGAATTTTTCCCTCCCCCAAACCCAGGAACATCCAAAGGAATCCCAAAAAACCGCGGCAAGGGGGGGTGGGGAGGAAAATGTGGGATATTCCCAAGGAAATCCTGGAATTCCCGGCCCCCGAAATTCCCAGAATTCCCAAAATTCCCGGAATTCCCAGCACTCACTCTCGTACTTGTCCTTGCCCATGTAGATGGTGTAGGCAGCGGGAGCGGCTGGAAAACCGGGAATGCCGGGGTCAGAATCCATGGAATTCCTGGAATTCCCGGGAAATTCCCGCTTTGCCCTCCTGGGAGGGACAAAGGAATTTTTTTCCCGGGTTTTTTTGGGGGAGGGGTTTCAACATTCCCAGCTGGAATTCCCGAAATTCCCAAAAAATCCTCCGAGCTTTTCCCGATCCGCGGCGCAAATCCCGGGAATCCCGAAGTGGAAAATCCCGAAAATTCTTGGTGGGAAAATGGGAATTGCCGGGAATTTCAAACATTCCTGGATTGGGAGGGAAAATCT
>NW_015379300.1:94564-96716 GCF_001522545.3 Parus major | reverse complement strand
CGGGAAAAGAAATTCCCGCGGGTGGGAAAATTCCTGAGGGGAAAAAAAATCCAGGAAAAGGAGAAATCCCGGGAATTTGGGCTATTCCAAGGGCTGGGAGCCTTTTCCAGGCTCTCCCGGGACAGCGGGAACTCGGGGAAAGGGAAGGGACGGAACCTTGGGAAGGAATTCCCAGAGAATTCCCGGGATCCGGCAATTCCCGAGTTTTCCCCTCAGGATCCGCTCCCGGCTCCAGGGAATCCCGCGGCGCTCTCACCGTTGGAGGTGAAGTAAAACACCATAACTGCGGTGGGGAGTGCGCTGTGCTGATCCCGATTATCCCGATTATTCAGATTATCCCGATTATCCCGTTTTTCCCGCTTTTTTCCCCGCTTTTTTCCCGTTTTTTTCCCGTTTTCCCCGCTGGTCCCGGGCCCGTCCCGGGGCTTCGCCGCCTCCTCAGGCCTGGCCCGGCACTGCGCACGCGCGGGGCGCTGCGTGATGACGTCACGGAACAATACGCATGCACGGAGCAGAGGGAGCGCAGCGGTTGGCGGGAACTGCGCATGCGCATGGCCGCCATGATGTACGGCAATTAAAACTTCGTATGTGAGGGCCGCCATGATGTACGGCGAATAGAACTGCGCATGCGCAGGACGACCATGTTGTACGGCAAAAGGCGCCGCGCCTGTGCGGGCCGCCATGCTGCCGTACGGAGCGCGTAACTGCGCATGCGCGTGGCTGCCATGTACGGTAGCCGGAGCTGCGTATGCGCAGTGCGGCGGGGATTGGTTCCGCTTTTCCTTTTTTCCTTCCCTGCGCTATAAATAAATCAATCCAATTTCATGAATAACAATTTTTATTGCTAAACCTGCGAAAATAAATTTGGGGACAGCTACAATTAAAGGCAACGCCGAGCCCGGGATCGGCGCTGGGTGAATCCTGACCCGGTCTCTGCCTCAGTCTCCAAACCTCGATTCCCTCAAGTTTCCAAAGTTTTTATTGAAATGCCGAATTTTATACACTCGTTTCGGCCTGAGGCCGTGCAGTCTCAGCTTTTTTTCCTCTGTGATTTGTTTGTGATAAATTCCATATTCAGAATTTAGCTGTTGAGCTGCTGAGGAAGTTTCTGGAAGGAGATCAGGTCTGAGGAGATTTTTCGGGAAGCAGCCCTTGAGATGTAGAATTTTTCTGGGATTTCTCCAGAAGGAGATGGAGTCCGAGTGGTTTCTTTTCCTTTCGGGAGGTTGACATTGACATTCACGGTTAACAGAATCATTTGTGGCTCGTCTCACCTGAGAGGATTCGCCTCTCTCCTGGCACCTCCTTTGTTATTTTGTGAACAGTTCTGAGCTCTCTGTCCTCGTTCTGGCCATCTTTTCATTGCTCAAATTTTATGCGTTGTGCTCGAGTTATCTGTGTGCATTATACACGCGAATTATATAAAAAATACACGTATTACAACTGTCTCCCCTTTTCCCTTTCCTTTTCCTCTCTCCCTTTCCCTTGTTTTTTCTTTCCTTTCTCTTTCCCCTTTCCTCCTTTTTCGGCCCCTTTCCTTTCACCCCTTTTCCTTCTTTTTTCATTTCCCTTTTCCTCTTTCCTTTTCCCTTCCCTCATCCCCCATTTTTGTTCCTTTCCCTCTTTTCCCGTCCCCGCCTCGCTTCTCTTTCCTTTCCCCGCCCGTATCCCCGGCAGCGCCCAAGGCCAGGCTGGACGGGGATAGTGGAAAGGATCCCAGCCCACTGCAGCTTGCCGATGCCCTAATTAACACCAAAATCCTTAATTAGCGCCTCATTAACCGCCCGTTATCTCCCAGCTCCTCCAGTTCCCACCTTTCCCCTCAGAATCTCCCGCGCGCGGGACGGGCGGCGCTGAGACTGCAACTCCCATCAGCCCCCGCGCGCCCCACGGCGCGGAAGCGCCGCTCTGCTGTCGCAGGGAACGCTGGGAGTTGCAGTCTAAACGCGGGCCCGCGCGGCGAACCGCGCTCTCTGATTGGCTGCCAAGCCGGAGGGGCGGGTCCAACGCGAAGCCGCGCGGTGTTCGGCCAATGGCGGACGAGTACCGGTGATTGACACGGCTCTCAGCCAGTAAAGGCGCAGGGCGGGCGGTTCGAAGGCGCGCGGCTGAAGGCGGGAAGCGACCATGGCGGAGGCGGCGCTGAGGTGAG
>NW_015379300.1:90357-93724 GCF_001522545.3 Parus major | reverse complement strand
ACTCCGAGGGCTCTGAGTGGGGATTTGGGGAGGCTCCGAGGGAACTCTGCGGGTTCTGAGGGAGCTCCGAGTGAGCTCTGAGGGCTCTGAATGGGGAGTCGGGGAGGCTCTGAGGGTGATCCGAGGCGGCTCCACGGGCTCTGAGTGGGGATTTGGGGATGTCCTGAGGATGCTCTGAGGGCTCCGAGGCCTCTGGGGGAACTCTGAGGGGGCTCCGAGGGTTCTGAGGGAGCTCCGCGGGCTCTGAGTGGGGATTTGGGGAGACTCTGGGGGAGCTCCGAGGACCATGGCGGGGCTCCAAGAGGTCCCTGGGGGAGCTCCGAGGTCTCTGGGGGGGCTCCAGGGGAGCTCCGAGGTCTCTGGGGGGGCTCCAGGGGAGCTCCTCGGACTTTGGGGGAGCTCCTCGGGCTCCGGGAGTTCTTTGGGGCCTCTGAGTGGATTTTGGGGGTTTAGGGGGTGGCTGTGGTGAAGCCCTGAGGGGATGGGAGGGGTTGGGAACCATCCACAGACCCCGCGGGAATTCCATCCCAAAAATCAGAGGGACCCCACAGGCATTCCATCCCAAAAGATTTGGGAACCCTATGGAATTCCATCCCAGAAGGTTTGGAAAACCCATGGGAATTCCATCCCAAAAATCACAGGAATCCCTCAGAATTCCATCCCGAAAGATTTGGGAACCCCACAAAATTCCCTCTCAGAAAGTTTGGGAATGCCCCAGGAATTCCATCCGGAAAGGTTTGGGAACCCCAGGGGAATTCCCTCCCATGGAATTCCCCATGAAATTCCAATCCCAAAGGGGATCCCACAGAACCCAAAGATTTGAGGCAGCCATGGAATAACAAACAAACCCCAAAAGGTTCTGGGCCAGCAGAGATCCCAAAGGTTTGGAAATCCTGGGAAAAAAATCCCAAAGGATTTGGGGATCCCACAGAAACCCCAAGAATTTGGGAGCCCCCCCAAGGATTCCCAAAAAAGTTGGGAAGCCCAGAGGGATTTGGGATCTGCCTGGGAGCTGCTCCAGGCTGGGGGGGGGAGGGGTTTGTGCCCGGGATTTGGGAATTTTCTGGGATCAGGAATAATTCCCAGGGCTGGGAAAATCCTGGGATGGAGGGGGGAAATTCTGGGATTTCTGGGAATGAACGGAATTTCTGGGATTCCTGGGATTTAGGGGATTTCTGGGATGGAATGGAATTACTGGGAATTCTTGGGATTTTTGGGAATGACTGGGTATTGTTGAGATTGCTGGGAATTTTTGGGAATTCTTTGGATTTCTGGGAATTAATGGGAATTCTTGGGATTTGTGGGAATGAATGGAATTCCTGGGAACTGGGATTACTGGGATTTCTGAGAATTTTTGGGAATTTTTGGGAGTTACTGAGATTTCTGGGAATGGCTGGGATTCCTGGGATTGCAGCTGGAATTCCCGGGGGAAGGGCGGGAGTTTGGTTTGGCCAATCCCTGGGATCTCCATCCCGGCATTCCTGGGGTTTTATTCCCGGTTTTCCCCTTCCCCATTCCCTCCCTTTTCCCTGCTTCTCCCGGCCTTTTCCCCTGGAATTCCGTCCCAATTCCCACCTGGAAAAACCCCTGGAATTGCAGGAGCTGCGGAGCCGCGGGAACGCCCCGGAAACGGAGCCGGGATCCCGACGGGTGAGATCCCAAAAATCCCCAAAATCCGGGAATTCCGGCCTGGGGGATCCCAGCCCCACCCCCCACTGGGACATTCCAGGGATTCTCTGGGAATTCCTCCCCAGATTCCTGGGAATTCTTCCGGATTCCGGCTCTCCCGGAGCTGCCTCGGGAAGAGGCTCCCAGGATTCCCAGGATCCCGGAATTCCGGGATGGGATCCCCAAAATCCGGGAATTCAGGGCTTTTCCCGGGATTGGGGAATCCCCAAAATCCCTTGGGAAAATCCCTTGGGGAATTCCCGGGATCTCATTCCCGTTTTTTCTTTTCCAGCTTCTCCTGCTGGGAATTCCGGACCCCGGAGCGCAAACGGCTCCGAGCCCTTCCCGAGCCCCCGGCCCGGAATTCCCACCAGGAAAACCGGGAGGAGGAGGAGGAGGAGGAAGCTTTTCCCGGGAAATCGGCGCGTTCCCTGAGATTGGACATCCCGGCGGGAAATTTGGGAATTCCCGGGAATTCCCAGCCCGGCTCCACCTCTTCCCACAATTCCCAACTTCCCGTGGGGGCTTTTTATGGGAAAAGGATTTACCTGGATCCTCTGGAGAGGAAACGGCTCCGGGAGCTGCTGGGAGATGGCAACAGCACGGAAAAACCTGGGAATTCTGGGAATCCCGGCGGGAATTCTGGGAATCCCGGCAGGAATCCCAGCAGGAATTCCAGCGGGAATCGCAGCTCCAAAAGCAAACCCAATCCCAAGGCCCGGCGGGAGATTCCCAAAGGGAAAAGCAGCGGGAACGCCGGGAATTCCCGGAGTTCCGAGGCTGGGAGTTCCCAAAATTCCCGGATTTCCCAGAATTCCCGGAATTCTGAGCGATTCCGGGTGCTGAGCGCGGGCGTGCGGCCGCCGCTGCGGCTCCCACTGGGCTCCGCCTTCTTCCTGAGCGGGAAGAGATCCCGGAAAAACCCCGGGAATTCTTCCGGGAAAAGCTCGGGAGACTCCGGAGCCGCCTCCAGGGATCCTTCGGAAAAGGCGTGGCCCGGGCCGGAAAAAGCGGGAGAGGCGGAAAAAGCGGGAGAGGAAAGCGCGGGAAGGATTCCAGAGGCTCAGGAAGAGGAGAAGGAAAACCGGGAATGCTCCGGAGAGCCGGGAACGGCCGGGAACGGCACCCGGAATTCCGAGGGGAAGGAGGTGAGAGCAGGGATTGGGGAGAATTCCAGGGAATTCCCGGATTTCACCCTCGGGAAGGGCTCAGAGGGACCCAGAGAGGGAATTTCCTTGGGAATTCCAGGGAGGTTCCTTTGGGGATTCCCTTGGGATTTTCCTTTGGGTTTTCTGGGGGAATCCTTGGGAATTCCTTGGGAATTCTCTTGGGATTTTCCTTGGGAATTCCTTTGGGATTTTTGGGGGGATTCCCTTGGGATTTTCCCTTGGGATTCCCGGGGGATTCCTTGGGAATTTTTTGGGGATTTCCCTTTCCTTTGGGATATCTTCCCAAGAGCTCCTGATTTTCCCTGGGAAAAGCCGGGATCGGAATTCCAGCTCCACTTTTCCCGTTCTTTTCCCCCAGCCGGGATCAAGGCACCGAATTCCCGCTGAGTTTTGTGGGATCCGGGAGCCAAATCCTGGGAAAAAACAAAAACCAACCCGGAAAAAACTCCTGGAATTCCCCAAGCCGAATTTTCCAAGAGTTTTCCTGATTATCCTGGAGCCAATTCCAGGTTTTCCCGATTTTTTTCTGC
>NW_015379300.1:87597-88289 GCF_001522545.3 Parus major | reverse complement strand
CATGGTCATTCCCGGTGTGTGATCCGTCATTCCCGGTGTGTGATCCGTCATTCCCGGTGTGTGATCCGTTATTCCCATGTGTGATCCGTGGCCATTCCCGGTGTGATGATCTGTGGTTGTTCCCAGTCGGTGTGTGCTGATCCATGGTCATTCCCAGTGTTCTGATCCCTGCTCATTCCCGGTGTTTGTGTGATCCCTGCTCATTCCCGGTGTTTGTCTGATCCCTGCTCATTCCCGGTGTTTGTGTACTCCCTGCTCATTCCCGGTGTTGTGATCCATTGTCATTCCCGGTGTTGTGATCCCTGCTCATTCCCGGTGTTCTGATCCCTGCTCATTCCCGGTGTTTTGATCCATGCTCATTCCCGGTGTTTTGATCCATGCTCATTCCTGGTGTTTGTCTGATCCCTGCTCATTCCCGGTGTTGTGATCCCTGCACATTCCCGGTGTTGTGATCCCTGCTCATTCCCAGTGTTTGTGCTCCATTGTCATTCCCGGTGTTGTGCTCGGTGCCGACGCTGGGTGTTTTTCCGCCGTCATTCCCAGGACGCGGGGCAGCGTTCCCTGTCCCCGGAGCGCTGCGGATCCTGCGGGATGCTCTTCTCCCCCGCCCTGCCCGAGGATCGGCTCCAGCACCTGCGGCACCACCGCAGCCTCCGGCAGAGACCGCGATTCCCGGTCAGTGACGGGATAAA
>NW_015379300.1:84392-84841 GCF_001522545.3 Parus major | reverse complement strand
ATCATTAATGGCTCTCCTCAGGCTCGTTTGGCTCTGGCCGCGGCCGACCCCGAGCTGGGCCTGGGGGGAGGGGCCCCCTCCAGCCCCCAGCGGCGCCTGCTGCTCTTCCTGGGGGGGGGAGGGGCCCTGCAGGGCTGCCTGGAGGCCACGCCCATCACACAGGTCAGTCATTAATTCATTAATTACCTCATTAACCCCTTCATTAGTGCGGTAATTAGTTCAGTAATTAGCTCATTAACTCAGCCCCCTGCTGCTCTTCCTGGGGGGGAGGGGGGGCCCTGCAGGGCTGCCTGGAGGCCACGCCCATCACCCCAGTAATTAACCTGCCCCTTAATTAATTCATTAACTTGTTAGTTAGCTCGTTAATTGGCTCGTTAGCTCGTTAATTAACTTGTTGATTAGCTCAGCCCCCTGCTGCTCTTCTTGGGGGAATTTCCCATCCCCATTCC
>NW_015379300.1:74964-81742 GCF_001522545.3 Parus major | reverse complement strand
TTTTTCCCGTGGTTTTCCCATTTCCAATCCCGGTTTCCAATCCTGTTTTTCCCATTTCCAATCTGGGTTTTTCCTGTTTCCAATCCCGTTTTTCCCGCGTTTTTCCCGCTGTCCCCAGGCGCACGTTCGTGTTCGGGGCCGTGCTGGATTCCCAGGATTTGGCCTTTTCCGACCCCACTCCGGACGGGCGGAGCCTGGCGGCCGCCTACTGCAACCGGCCCGACTTCCTGGTCTGCAGCTTCCTGCCGGGATCCCCGGGATCGGGATCAGAGGGATCCCTGAAATCAACGGGATCAGGATCGGAGGGATCCCCAAAATCAGCGGGATTGGGATCAGTGGGATCACAGGGATCGGGATCAGCGGGATCCCCAAAATCAGCAGGATCGGGATCAGTGGGATCACAGGGATCACAGGGATCGGGATCAGCGGGATCCCCAAAATCATTGGGATCTGCCGGGTCAGGATCAGTGAAATCCTTGGGATCAACTGGATTTGGATCGGTGAAATCATCAGGATCAGCGGGATTGGGATCTGCGAAATCAGCGGGATCCACTGGATCGGGATCACAGGGATCCCTGACATCCTTGGGATTGGCCGGATCGGGATCAAAGGGATCCCCGAAATCAGAGGGATCCCCGAAATCAGCGGGATCGGGATCAGATGGATCCCTGAAATCAGCGGGATCGCGATCAGCCGGATCAGCAAAATCAGCAGGATCCCTGACATCCTTGGGATCGGTTGGATCGGGATCAGAGGGATCCCTGAAATCAGCGGGATCAGTGAAATCCTTGGGATCAGCTGGATTGGGATTGGTGAAATCATCAGGATCAGCGGGATTGGGATCTGCGAAATCAGCGGGATCCACTGGATCGGGATCAGCAGGATCAGTGAAACCTTTGGGATCGGCCGGATTGGGATCAGCTGGATCCCTGGGATCAACGGGACCAGGATCCACTGGGTCGGGATCCCTGGGATCCTCGGGATCAGCCTGAATTCCCGAGGGGCTGCAAAGGCCGGGATGGATCCGGCCGGGATCCCAAGGGATCCTTCCCTAAAATCCCTTCCTTCCCTTGGGAATCCCCCCTTCCCTTCTTTTCTTCGGGAATCTTTTCCCTCCCCATCCCTCGGGAATCCCTCCCCGCTCCGTTCCACCGGAATTCCTGGAATTCTCCCGGAATTCCTTCGGGATTTCAGCGATTCAGGCTCAGGGATCCCTTCCCAAGGATTTCCCACCGGATCAGCACCGGGAGCCACCCAGGAGGGAAATTCCAGGCGTTTCCTGGGAGGATTCCCAGGTTTTCTGAGGCCATCCCGTGGATCCCTGAGCAGATTCCCGGGTTTTATGGAAATATTCCCAGATTTTCTGATGTTATCCCATAGATTTATAGAAATATTCCAGAGTTTTATGAAAATATTCCCGAGTTTTATGGAAATATTCCCAGGTTTTGTGATATCCCATAGATTCAAGACAATATTCCCAGGTTTTATGGAAATATTCCAAGTTTTGTGATGATATCGCATAGATTTATGGAAATATTCCCAGTTTTTATGAAAATATTCCCAGGTTTTCTGGAAATATTCCCAGGTTTTGTGTTATCCCATAGATTTCTGACCAGATTCCCAGTTTTTATGGAAATATTCCAAGGTTTTATGACAATATTCCATAAATTCCTGACAATATTCCAAGGTTTTCTGGTGTTTTCTGGGAACATTCCAAGGTTTTCTGAGGGGATTTGGTGGGAATATTCCGGGGGTTTTTGGAGGATGTTCCCACCCCCCTCAGATTCCCAAAATCCCGGAAAATCCCAGGGAAAAATCCACCAGTGCCAGGGAGAGGGAGGGATCTGTTTATTGGGAATGTTCCAGAGGGAAAAAATTCCAACGGGAAAAAAGGGAAAATTCCAATAAAAATTAGGGAAAATTCCAAGAAAAAAAGAAGGAAAATTCCAATTAAATAAAAGGGGAAAATTCCAAGAAAGAAAAGGGAGAATTCCAAGAAAAAGAGGGAAAATTCCAGTAAAAAAAAGAGGGAAAATTGAACCCAGAGGAGGGAAAATCCAACAGGAAAACTCGGGAATTCCAGCCCAAAAAAAAGAGGGAAAAATCCAGCTGGGAAAGGAGGGAAAATCTGACCCAAAGGAGGGGAAATCCGGGAAAAAACCTCGGGAAAATCCAAATCCCCAAAAACTTGGGAAAATCCAACTGGGAAAAACGGGGAAAATCCAACTCCCAACCTGGGAGAATCCAACGGGAAAACTTGGGAAGATCCAGGGGGAAAAAAAAGAGGGAAAATCCCACCTGGAAAAGGGAAAATCCAACTGGAAAAATTGGGAAAAAATTTCCAAACTCAAATTTAGGGAAATCCAATCTAAAAAGGACCCTGGGAAAATCCATCCCGGAATTCTGGGAATGGGAGGGACACAATTCCAGGCGCTCCCAGAGCCGGGAACGGCGCCGTGGGAATCCGGGAATAACGGGGTGAGGAAATCTGGGAATGTCGGGGCTCCGGAGCCGCGTCTCAATGGAAATTCGGGAATGTTGGGGCTCTGGAAATCCGGGAATTTGGGGGCTCTAGAGCTGCATCCCTCTGGAAATTTGGGAATGTCGGGGTCTGGAGAGCTGGGAATGGCCGGGGGTGGAAATTGGGGAATTCCAGGTTCCAGAGCCACGTCCCGGTGGAAATCTGGGAATGTTTGGGGCTCCGGAATTCCGGGAATATCAGGGTTCTGGAAAATTGGGAATGCTGGGGCTTTGAAAATCTGGGAACATCCGGGCTCCAGAAGTGCAAGAGGTTGAGGATCTGGAACTCCAGGAATGTTGGGGCTCCAGAATTCCGGGAACATCCGGGCTCCAGAATTCTGGGAATGAAAACTCTGAAACTCCAGGAATTCTGGAGCTCCGTCCCTCACTGGAATTCCTGGGGAATTCCCACGGGGAGCAGCTCCAGGGCACGGCAGAGTTGGAAATCTGGGAATGTCGGGGCTGGAGCTCCGGGAATATCAGGGCTCTGGAGCTCCGGGAATTCTGGAGCTTTGTGCCCTCACTCCAGGAGTTCCTGGGGAATTCCCACAGGGAGCGGCTCCAGCGCCCAGCAGAGTTGGAAATCTGGGAATTTTGGGGCTGGAACTCCGGGAATTCTGGAGCTCTGAGCCCTCACTCCAGGAGTTCCTGTGGAATTGCCATGGGCAGCGGCTCCAGGGCGTGGCAGAGTTGGAAACCTGGGAATGTTGGGGCTGGAGCTTTGGGAATTTCGGGGCTCTGGAGCTCTGGGAATTTCAGGGCTCTGGAGCTCCGGGAATTCCGGTGTTCTGGAGCTCCGAGCCCTCACTCCAGGAGTTCCTGTGGAATTGCCATGGGCAGTGGCTCCAGTGCCCGGCACAGGGCGGCGGCGGGCGGGCGCTGCCGGGGCTCGGCCGCGGTGCAGGCGCAGAACAATTCCCGCACGGATCCCAGCGCCGGATCCAGCGCCGCCTCCGCCGGCAGCGGCGGCCGCGAGCCCAAACGCGCCCGGAACTGCCGCTCCCAGGAATCCTCGGAATCCTCCGAGCAGCGGGAATCCTCCCGCAGGGAATCCTCGGAGCGCAGGGAATCCTCGGAGCGCAGGGAATCCTCCGAGCAGAAGGAATCCTCTGGAATGGAGGCAGAGAGCGGCCGTTGGAAGCGGATCCTGGGAATTCCAGGCCCCTTTGATATTCCCAGTTATCCCAGCCCGGAATCCCAGGAATTCCAGACCCATCCGATGTTCCCAGAGTGATCCCAGCCCAGAATCCCAGGAATTCCAGCCCTGATGTTCCCAGGGTGGTCCCAGCCCAGCCTTGGGCATTCCCAGAATTTCGAGGTTCCCAAATCCCAGCCCTGTCCCAGCATTCCGGGCCCTTTTCCCAAATCCCGCTCTGCCTCTCCGGGATTGGATCCAGCCCCATCCCAACTCCTCGCTGGGAAGGAATCTTTGGGAATTCCCGGCTCCAGGAAGGGTGTCCCTTCCCTTTTCCATCCCTGAATTCCATAAAAATTCCCCGGGATGGATCCTGAGTGTCCCTGATCCCAGAATCCCAGATGGTTTGGGATGGGATCCATGGGTCTTCAATCCCATCCCATTCCAATCCCAAGGTGATCAAACCTTTCCTTGGATTCTCCCAGGGATTCTCTGGGAATTCCTTCCCAAGCTCCCAGCCCAATTCCTCTTCCCAGGAATCCCATTCCCTGCCAGCCCCTCCCCAATCCCATCCCAATTCCAATCAAATTCTCAATCCCAATTCAATCCCGATCCATTCCCATTCCAAATCCCATTCCCAACCCACTCCCAGTTCAATCCCATCCCATTCCCAATCCCAATCCCTCCCCAATCCCATTCCCGATCCAATCCCATCCCATTCCCAGTCCAGTCCGATCCAATTCCCATTCCAATCCAAATCAATTCCCAATCCAATTCCAAATCCAATCCCATTTCCAGTCCTGTTCCCAATCCCATCCCATTCCTGATCCCAATCCTGTTCCAAATCTCAATCCCATTCCCTGCTTGACCCTAATCCAATCCCAATCCAGTCCATTCCAATCTGAATCCCAATTCCAGTTCCCAATCCCAATCCTATCCCGAATCCTGTCCCCAACCCCATTTCCAGTCCCACTCCTAATCCCAATCCCAATCTGACCCATATCCAATCCCAATCCAATCTGATTCCAACTCCCACTCCCAATCCCATTCCCTGTCTGACCCTAATCCAATCCAGCCCAATCCAATGTGAATCCCATTCCCAATCCCACTCCCAATTCCATCCCATTCCCACTCCCAATTCCATCCCATTCCCAATCCATTCCCAATTCCATTCCTAACCCCATTCCCATTCCCAATCCATTCCCAATCCATTCCCATTCCCAATCCCAACCCCGCTCCCATTCCCAATCCATTCCCATTTCCACTCCCAATTCCATTCCCAATCCCAACTCCACTCCCACTCCCACTATCTCCAGATCCCCATTCCCATTATTCCCGCTGTTATTCCCACTGTTGTTATTCCCGCTGTTCCCATTCCCGCTGTTATTCCCATTATTCCTGTTCTCACTGTTATTCCCGCTGTTGTTATTCCTGCTGTTCCCATTCCCGCTGTTCCCATTGTTCCCACTGTTCCCATTCCTGCTGTTCCCATTCCCACTGTTCCCACTCCTGTTCCCACTTTCCCGCCGTTATTCCGGCTGTTATTCCGGCTGTTGTTCCGGCTGTTGTTCGCACCGCTGCTGTCGGGCAGGTGGGGCACGCTCAGCGCCAGCATCTCCCACAGCGTCAGCCCCAGCGGGAAAATGTCGGAGCGATCTGAGATGATCCCGCCCGGCTCCAGCGCCTCCGGAGGCAGCCACGGCTCCGTGCCCACGTACGGCTGCTCGGGATCGCGCGCTGCCGACGGAACGCGGCGGGAACGGCGTCGGGAACACCGGGAACGACATCAGGAACACCGGGAACGACATCAGGAACACCGGGAACGGCGTCGGGAACACCGGGAATGGCATCGGGAACACCGGGAACGACGTCGGGAACACCGGGAACGGCGTCGGGAACACCGGGAACGACATCGGGAACACCGGGAATGGCATCAGGAACACCGGGAATGGCGTCAGGAACACCGGGAATGGCGTCAGGAACACCGGGAACGGCATCGGGAGCACCGGGAACGACATCGGGAACAAAGGGAACACCAGGAACAACGTCAGGAACGACATCGGGAACACCGGGAATGTGATTGGGATTGGGAACAGGAACATTGGGAACAGGGTTGGATTGGGAATGGGATTGGATTGGGAATGGGATTGGATCGGGAATGGGATTGGATCGGGAATGGGATTGGATCAGGAATGGGATTGGATCGGGAATGGGATTTGGAGCAGGATCAGATTGGAAACAGGATTGGGAACGGATCGGGATGGGGAGTGGGATGGGGAATGGGATTGGGGATGGATGGGAGAGGGATTGGTTTCAGGAATGGGATTGGGAACAGGATCAGATCAGGAAGGGGATTGGATTGGATTGGATTGGGAATGGGATTGGGAATGGGATTTGATTTGGAATTGGGCTGGGAATAGGATAGAACTGGGAATGGGATTGGGAATAGGATCAGATTGGGATCGGGATGGGATTGGGATGGGATTAGATTGAGATTGGGATGGGATTAGGATGGGATTAGGAATGGGATGGGATTGGGAATGGGATTAGATTGAGATTGGGATGGGATTAGGATGGGATTAGGAATGGGATGGGATTGGGAATGGGATGGGATTAGGAATGGGATGGGATTGGGAATGGGATGGGATTAGGAATGGGATGGGATTGGGAATGGGGTCCCAGGAAAAGCCGCACTCCCACAGGCATTCCCAAACCCCTTTTCCCAGGAATTCCGGCCTCCCGGGTGGATTCCCAGAGCCCGGAGGATCCCTCCAGGAGATCCCGGAGCCTCCAGCTCCACAATTCCCAAGGAACCAGATCCCTTCCTGAATTCCCAAGGAACCAGATCCTTTCCTGAATTCCCAAGGAACCAGATCCCTTCCTGAATTCCCAAGGAACCGGATCCCTTCCCGCATTCCCAAGGAACCGGCGGTGTTCCCGGGGTTCCGGCACCTTCCAGGTTCTCATCCAGGGCCAGGGCGACTCCGATGTCGCAGATTTTGACGGATTCGAAGGCCCCGCGCACGACGACGTTCGGGGATTTGATGTCGCCGTGGAGCAGCCGCTGCTCCGTGTGCAGGTACTGCCGGAGGGAACAACAACAGCCGGATGAACAACAACAGC
>NW_015379300.1:72904-74204 GCF_001522545.3 Parus major | reverse complement strand
CCCATCCCAGGCTGCTCCGGCCTTTCCTTGGACGCTCCCAGGGATTCTCTGGGAATTCCTTCCCAGGCTCCCGCCCATCCCTACCCCAACCCCCCCCCAGCACCTGGAAAGCCGCCCTGGCTCCCCCTTTTCCCAGAATTCCACGAGTTTCCCAGAATCACAGATTTTTCCTGGAATCCCTGGCTTTTCCCAGTATTTCCAGGATTTTCCCTGCCTTTCCCACACTCCCAGCATTTCCCACCCTTGTTCCCAGTGTTGTTCCCGGTTTTTTTCCTCCTTTTTTCCCCCGGTGTTTTTCCTGGCACATTCCCGCTCTTTTCCCAGTGTATTCCTGTTATTCCCAGCTCATTCCTGGTGCATTCCTGCCATTCCTGGTGTATTCCCACTGTATGCCCATTATTCCTGGTTTTGTTCCGGGTGTATTCCCGTTATTCCCAGCTTTGTTCCTGCTGTATTCCTGTAATTCCTGGTGCATTCCCCGTGCATTCCCACTATTCCCGGCATGTTCCTGCTGCATTCCCACTGTTATTCCTGCTGTTATTCCCGTTCCCATTATTCCTGTTGCTATTCCTGTTGCTATTCCTGTTGTTATTCCTGTTGTTATTCCCATTCCCATTGTTGTTATTTCCGTTATTATTCCCATTATTCCTGCTGTTATTCCTGCCGTTGTTTTTCCCATTCCCATTATTCCCATTGTTATTCCCACTGTTGTTATTCCTGTTATTCCCGCTGTTGTTGTTCCCGTTCCTGCTGTTATTCCCACTGTTGTTGTTATTCCCGTTATCCCAGGTTATTCCCGCTGTTCCTATTGTTATTCCTGCTGTTCCCATTATTCCTGCTGTTATCATTCCCGCCGTTCTTATTCCTGCTGTTCCCGTTACCATTCCCGTTGTTCCCACTGTTGTTATTCCCACTGTTCCCATTGTTATTCCTGTTGTTCTTATTCCCGTTATCATTCCCGTTGTTATTCCCGCTGTTCCCATTGTTATTCCTGTTATCATTCCCACTGTTCCCACTGTTATTCCCATTATCATTCCCATTGTTCCCGTTGTTATTCCCGCTGTTGTTGTTATTCCCAGTTATTCCCGCTGTTCCTATTGTTATTCCCGTTGTTGTTATTCCCGTTATCATTCCTGATGTTGTTCCCATCGTTGTTATTTCCACTGTTCCCATTGTTATTCCTGTTATCATTCCTGCTGTTCCCATTGTTATTCCCATTGTTCCCGTTATTCCTGCTATCATTCCCGCTGTTGTTGTTCCCGTTGTTGTTGTTATTCCCGTTATTATTCCCATTATTCCC
>NW_015379300.1:66855-69342 GCF_001522545.3 Parus major | reverse complement strand
CCCCAAAAACTCAAAAACCCCCAAAAACACCAAAATTGCCTCAAAAATTCCCCAAAAAAGTTCCCCCCCCCAAAAAAAAACCCCAAAACCCAAACCCCCCAAAAAACCCAAAATCCCCCCAAAACCCCCAAATCGGGATGGGATAAAGGGATGGGAATTTGGGAATTTGGGATGGGAATCCCATCCCAGGGATTTCCCACCCGGATCAAAGTGGGGGGGGGAAGGAAGGAAGGAGAAGGGGGAGGGGCTGGCAGAGTTTTCCCGGGAATCTCTGGGCTTTTCCCGGGAAAAGGCTGGCGGGAACACCCCGGGATTTGCTCACCCTCCTCAGCCCCGCGGGACGGGGGGGACGGGGAGCGGAGCGAGGCCATGGAGCGATCCCGGATCCCGATCCCGGTGCTGGATCCCGAGATCCCGATCCCGGATCCCGATCCCAGTCCTGGATCCTGATCCCGATCCCAGATCCTGATCCTGGATCCCGATCCTGGTGCTGATCCCGATCCTGGATCCTGATCCCAATCCCGGATCCCGGCGCAGGACCCCGGTGCTGGATCCCGATCTCAGATTCAGATCCTGATCCTGGATCCCGATCCCAGTCCTGGATCCTGATCCCGATCCCGGATCCCGAAGTCAGATCCCAGTCCTGGATGCCGATCCCGGATCCCGATCCCAGATCCTGGTCCTGCGGAGCACGAGGGGACTTGGAGGGATCCCAATGGCCCCGGGGGGTCCCAGATTTGGGAATTCGGGAGGTCCTGGATTTGGGAATTGGGGAGGTTCCGAATTTGGGAACTGGGGGTTCCCAGGTTTAGGAAATGGGAAAACCCGGGATTTGGGAATTACGGGTTCCTGGAATTGGGAAGATCCCACATTCAGGAACTGGGGGGCCGTAAATTGGATTTGGGATCTGGGGAAATCCCGGATTCGGGAATTGCGGGATCCTGGATTTGGGAATTCGGAGAGTCCCAGGATTTGGGAGGTCCCAGAGTCGGGAATTGGGGGTTCCGGATCGGAGGGATCCGAACCTGGAGGATCCCAGGGGATCCCAGCGCGGGANCCTGGGAATCTGGGGAAATCTGGGGAATCTGGGAAAAGCCTGGGAATCTGGGGAAATCCGGAAAAAGCCTGGGAATCTTGAAAAATTATGGGATCCTGGGAATAGCCAGGGAATGAGGGAAAAGCCAGGGAATCTGGGAAAAGCCAGGGAATGAGGGAAAAGCCAGGGAATAAGGGAAAAGCCAGGGAATCTGGGAATATGATGGGATTCTGGGAGAAAGCAAGAAATCCAGGAAAAGCCAGGGATCCTGGGGAAATCCTGGGAATGCGGGGGAAGCCAGGGATCCTGGGGAAATCATGGGAGTCCAGGAAAATCATGGGGTTCTGGGAATGTGAGAAAAGCCGGGAATTCCAGGGATTCCCGGAAAAGCCAGGGAGTGCAGGAAAAGCCTGGGAATGCCGGGAATTCATGGAATTCCTTGGGAGATTGGGAAGAGGATGGGATCCATGGGGGACGGGAAGGCTCCAGGGAACGGGAATTGGGATCCGCCTCCGTTTCCAAGCGGGGCTGGGCCTGGGGGAGGGGAGGAGGATTGGAGCCCAAAATCCTGGAATTCCAGCTGGGAAAGGCTGATCCCAAAATAATAGAGGCAGAAATCCCAGAATTCCCAGGAACGGAGCCCAAATTCCCAGAATTCCTGGAAAAGGAGCACAAACCCCCAGAATTCCAAGTGGGAAAGAGTGATCCCAAAACAACAGAGGCCGAAATCCCAGAATTCCAGCCAGGAGAGGCTTATCCCAAAATTCCAGAGCCCAAATTCCCAGGAATGGAGTCCAAATCCCAGAATTCCCAGGAATGGAGCCTAAATTCCCAGAATTCCCGGGAAAGGAGCCCAAATTCCCAGAATTCCCGGGAAAGGAGTCCAAATCCCAGAATTCCCAGGAAAGAAGCCCAAATTCCCAGGAATTCCATCCAGGCCGGGCTCATCCCAGGGCCCCATGCTTTTTCCTGGCTCCACAAATCCCAAATCCCGGCTCCGCGGGGAGGAGAGCCGGGATCACCCCGGGATCGGCTCCGGGATTTCCCGGGATCACAACAATTCCCGGGATCACAATTCCTGACCTTTCCATCAGGTAGACGCTGACTCCGGTGCCGAATCCCAACTTCTGCATGAAGGGCGAGGCCGGGATGGTGATGGACGCCAAATTCCCGGAATCTGCGGGAAAATCCCGGGAAAACCCGGCTGGGATCGGGATCTGCCCTCCCTGGGGAACCCCGGGGAGAATTCCCGTTGGATATCGGGAATAATCCACGGCAGGGGTTTCTGTCCCCGCGCGATTCAGGGATGCGGAGCCGGGAATGGTCGGAATTCCAAAGGGTTTTGGTTTTTTCCTGGTGTTTTCCCGAATTCTGGCTTCGTTCCTTGGATGTTCCCGAAAAAACGGAGCTCCGAAATCACCCAAAATCAACAAAATCGCCCCAAAATCACC
>NW_015379300.1:51526-60416 GCF_001522545.3 Parus major | reverse complement strand
CATGGTGATGTCACCCATGGTGATGTCACCCTTGGTGACGTCACTCATGGTGATGTCACCCATGGGTATGTCACTCATGGTGACGTCACCTGCAGTGATGTTACCCGTGGTGATGTCATCCATGGGGATGTCACCCGCGGTGACGTCACTCATGGTGATGTCACCCATGGTGATATCACTCATGGTGACGTCATCCATGGTGATGTCACCCATGGGGATGTCACCCGCGGTGACGTCACTCATGATGGATGATGGCCATCATTGTGGGGGATGGCATCATCATCACCCGTGGTGACATCACCCACGGTTGATGAGCATCATCATCATGGGAGATGGCATCGTCATCATCCGTGGTGACGTCATCCACAGTGATGTCATCCGTGATGATGTAACCCATGGTGATGTCACCCATGGTGACGTCATCCATGCTGGAATCTCCACAAATGGTGACATCGTCCGTGGTGACATTGTCATAATGCATTGTGGCATCATCCCTGGTGACATCATCACCACCATCCCTGGTGACATCATCACCACCATCCCTGGTGACATCATCACCATTCCCGGTGTTCCCATCCCTGGTGCCCCCCCCGGAGCAGCTCCTGGCCATCCCAGCCCTGCTCCCACCGCCGGATCCGGCTGGGAGCGGCATTCCCAAAAATCCCCAGGGATTGGCCGCGGTCACGGCCGGGCTCCCGCAGGGGCTGGGATGGGCTCGGGATTCCAAGGAATGTCCCCAGGCAGGGATGAGATGTCCCTGATTCCATGGGAATGTCCCCAGGCTGGAGTGGGATGTCCCTGGAATTCCAAGGAATGTCCCCAGGCTGGGGTGGGATGTCCCCAATTCCATGGGAATGTCCCCAGGCAGGGATGGGATGTCCCCAATTCCATGGGAATGTCCCCAGGCAGGGATGGGATGTCCCTGGAATTCCATGGGAATGTCCCCAGGCAGGGATGGGATGTCCCTGGAATTCCATGGGAATGTCCCCAGGCAGGGATGTCCCTGGGATGGCAGGAAGGTGTCCCGAGCCTGCAGGACACCTCCGGCATTCCCAGCCTCTTCCCTCCAGCATTCCCGAGTTTTTCCCTCCGCCATTCCCGGTCCTTTCCCGCTCCCCCCACCTCTCCCACTTCCCGTCTCCTCCTCTCCCGGGCAGGAAAAGGCAGGAAAACCCCGGGATGGTTTTCCCGGCAGCCTCTTTGTGTCAGGAATTTCCCAGCACTCCCCAGGCTCCAAATTCCCAAAGAATTCCTCGGGATGGATCCGGGATCCGGGAACTCACTGGTGCCGCCGGCAGCGCCTCGGTCGCCCTTGTCCCCCTTGGGGCCGCGCTCACCTGGGAAGGGAAGGAGCCGGAATTGTTGGGAATTCCCATCCCTGCTCCGGAAGGACGGGAAAATCCCAAAAATCCTCCGGGAACGTGTCCCGGGGCAGAGGGAACCAAAGGCCTGGTGTTCCTGGAATTCCTGATCCCGTAAAAAGCAGCGAAACTCTGGATTTCGGGATGAAATTCCCGATTTGGGGTGGGAAATCCTCACTCGGGGCCGGGCTCGGGGATTCCCAAATCCCTGCGGAAGCGCCGAGCTCGTGTCCATGGAAAAGGGCGATGCCGGGGAACAGCTGGATAAACATTCCCGCCCATCCGATATCCCGGGAATGATTTCTTATCCCAACGAGGCTTTAATTAACCCCGTTAATGAGCTCACTAACGAGCTCTGTCATCCCTTGGCTCTCCCGGAGCCTCCTCCTCCCTCATTCCCGAGTTTTCCAGGACCGGGGGCTGGGATTTGCCGATCCCGGCTCGGCCCCATCCCGAGGAACGACAAACAACACCCGGAGCGGCTCCGAAATCCGGGATCAAGGAAAACATCGGATGGAAAACGATCCCAAATCGCCGAGCTGGGCAGGAAATTCCCGCCCTTTCCCTGGGAGGCTCCGGGAGAGCGGGATGGCTCCAGGGGGATGTGTGGGATGAGGGAAAGCGGCCCGGAGCTGATGGGATCCAGATGGAAATCCCGGGAATGCGGCCAGGGATGCAGCTCCCGCCTCGGGATGGGGTCGGGATGCTGGAGCAGATCCAGCCTGGCCAGCGCAGGGAAAACGGGATTGGGAACGGGATGGGCTGGGAGAGAGGCTGGAATGATCCGGGAAAGGGCCTGGGATGATCCCAAAGTTGGGGTGGTGGGAAAAGGGGGAGCAGAGCAGCTCCGGATCCTGACTCCAGATGGAGAAATTCCAGAGGAGGCCCCGGAGCTGCTCCGGGAGAGCCGGGAATGTGCAGCCGGATCAGGGAAGGATCCCGGGAATCCTGGGAGCCGCTTCCCGAGGCTCCAGGGGCTCCGGGAGAGCTGGGATTTGGGAAAGGGCCGCAGGGCCAGGAGCCAGGGAATGGCTTCCCACTGGGAAAGGGGAGCTGGGAGCTTGGGAAGGAATTCCCAGAGAATCCCTGGATCCCTGGCAGTGCCCAAGGCCGAGCTGGAGGGATCCAGGGATCTCTGGGATCTCTGGGATTGCAGGGATCGGGGGATGTGGAAGAGGATTCCCATCCCTGCAGCATCCCTAAATCCCCAACTCATCCCAGTTTCCATCACCGCTCCGAGAATTCCGGGAATCCCGGGATGGGCCGGGTGGGAAGGGCCCTTCAATCCCAGCCCATTCCAAGCCTGACACCTCCCGCTATCCCAGGCTGCTCCAGCTTTTCCTTGGACATTCCCAGGGATCCGGGGGCAGCCGCAGCTTCCCCGGCCTTCTCCAGCTCCTTCTTTCCCCCTTCTCCCACCTCTCTCCTCTTCCCAAGGAATTTCCTGCTGGGAATAACTCGGTGACTTCAGCTCCCGGGGCTGGAGAACATCCCAAAAAATGGGATCGGATTCCCTGGGAGCCTGGAGGGAGCCTCGGGGCTGGGACAGAGCCCGGGAATTCCGGAGGAGCCTCTCCCGGTCCCTCCTGCCCCGGTGACCATCGGAGCATTCCAGGCCGTTTTCCCATCTTTTTTTTGGGATCGTGGACAAATCTTAGCCCGGACACCGCGGCAGAATCCCTCAGCTCTTCCCATGGATCCGCAGGGAACGACGGAGCCCAAAACCTCGGGAAAATCCCAGGAGACTCCACCAATCCCCATTTTCCCAGATGGATTCAGGTTCTGCCTCCAGGAACATTCCCAAAAATTCCAGCCTGGGGATGTTCCGGAGGGAATCTTCTCTGATCCCCACCCAAACTCATCCCGAAATTTCCCATCCCAGCTCGGATTTTTCCTGCTGTATCCTCCTGGGTGTGTTTCCTTTTCCATGGAAAAGTGGGGAGGGATGGACCTGTCCTTCCTTCCCAGGAGAATTTTTCCCATTTGGGAATGAGGGAAACAATTCCTTCCCTGGAGCCACTTTGAGGGAAAACCCATTGGAAATGGGAAAACACCGAGCAGGGAAAGGACTCGGGAGAGGTTTAAACCTGGAATTTCCCATGAGGAGGCTCCTCCACACCCAAACCCCCCATCCCAGGATTCCTGGGATGAAATTCCCGGGGAACCAAGGGGGAAGGAAATCCTTGGAGAAGGGTAGGACAGAAATCCGGGATTTAAGGCAAAGCCCGGCTTTGGATCCGTGCCCGGATCTGGGTCTGTTTCCCGTAAATTCCAGAGAATCCCAAAGTGCCCGAGCGCTGCCGGAGGCGTTGGATTTTCATTGGAAAAGGGGTTGGATTGAACGCCCGTCTCCGACATTCCCAATCTCCGGGAAGGGGAGGGAGATGGGGATGGATTTTTGGGAGTCCTGGGGGCGACCCCCATCCACTGGGACACGAGGGATGGGGACGGGATCCGGGAACGGCTTTGAGGTTTTCATGGAATTGTTGAGGTTGGAAAAGCCCTCGGAGCCCATCGAGTCCGGCGCCGGAGCCCCCATTCCCGAGGGATTGGAATCCATGGGAATGTGGCACTGGGGGACACAGATTGGGCTGGGAACGCTCGGACTCGGAGAACTTTCCCAGCCGCGACAATTCCATGATTCTTTGCTGAGCAAATCTGGCACCAGGCTGGAGAATCCCAACCCAACCCGGCCGGGATTTTTGGGATCGCTTTCTGGATTTAAGGAGCCCTCGGCCAGTGGGAAAATGCTGACATTCCTGGTGCTCCAGGGGTGTATCCAGGGGTTTTCCAACCTCCTGGAGCAACCTGGGATAGTGGAAGAACGTGGAATCCAAGGATCTTTTAGGTCCCTTCCCAATCCCAATCCCAATCCCAATCCCAATCCCAATCCCAATCCCAATCCTGATCCCAATCCCAATCCCAATCCCAATCCCAATCCCAATCCTGATCCCAATCCCACTCCAGGTTTCCATTCCCTACAACTCCCAGCTCTTCCCAGCAGGAATTCTGAGCCTCAAAGGGAATTTTTTGGGATTGCAGCTCGGAATTTCCCATCCCAGGTGTCCGGGGCTGGCTGCTCCCACCAAATCCCCACTTCCTACTCCCACGGTTTTCCTGGCTGTGGGAAGACCCAGGGACACCCTGGAAAAGAACTGGGAGATAATTCCCAAATCCCTGCTGGGGCCAGGCCCGGGAGGTCCCCAGGGAGCCCCATGGAATGGGAGGACATCCCAAATCCATCAGTTCCCTCTCCAGCGGGAATGGTTGGGACGGGGTCGGAAGGGCGGTGTAGGAATTGTTGGGGTTCCCGTTCCGCCAGGAGATCTGGAGGATCCCCCGCTCTCCCTTCCCTTCATCCCGGGATCTCCTCCGCTCCCGGATCCCGGCCGGAATGTCGTCCGTACCTTTGAATCCGCGCGTTCCCGCGGGGCCGCGAGGGCCCGGCTCTCCCTGGTCCCCCTTCAATCCCTGCGGGCCGGGGGGCCCCCGCTCCCCGGGAAGGCCTGGAATGAGGACGAGGACACAAAATCAGCCGCTTCCAGCAGAATTCCACACTCCCCATGGGCTGGGAACGCCGGGAGACCCCGAAGAGTCCGGCCCATCCTTTTCCTGCTCTTCCTCGGGATGGATTTATCCAGAGCTGAGGAATTTCTGAGCATCCCCGGGCTCGGATGGAGAAAAATTGGCTCCAAAGCTGGAGATTGAGGAAGGAAAACCAGGATCCATGCAAGGAATCAGGATGTGTCCCCCAGGAGCCCCAAGTCTCCTGAATCCGTGTTGTCCCGGGGCTTGGATGTTTCTTGGAGAAGGAGGTGGATGAAAGCCCCTGGTGTGAGCATTCCCGACCTCTGGGAGGTGGGAATTGGGGCTGGAGTTTGGGAATTCCTTCACTGGGAACACATCCAAACCTTGGAGGTGACCTCCATCCATGTGGGACCTGGATCTGGATCTGCTCCTGGACCTGGACCTGGATTTGGACCTGGACCTGGATCTGGACCTGGATCTGGACCTGGACCTGGACCTGGACCTGGATCTGGACCTGGACCTGGATCTGGCTGTGGATCTGGACCTGGACCTGGATCTGGATCTGGATTTGGACCTGGACCTGGATCTGGATTTGGACCTGGATTTGGACCTGGACCTGGAACTGGAGTTGGATCTGGAGTTGGCTCTGAACCTGGATCTGGATCTGGATCTGGATCTGGCCCTGGATCTCGATCTGGATCCGGACCTGGATCCAGATCCGGACCTGAACCTGGATCTCCATCCAGTCCTGGACTCCAAGCTGGAGCTGGACGTGGATCCAGGTTTGGATCAGGGATGGAGGGATGGAGCCTGCGCTGGAGGTGGGATCTGGAGGGAGCCGGGGATGATCCCACGGGAATGATCCAGCAGGGGCTCATCCCGAGCCCGAGCTGGGTTTGGATCCAAGCCTGGCTCCATCCCTGTGGATTCCCTGGGCCCTTCCTGGGCTGGGCTTTCCCAAACCTGGGCACCGTTTTCCTTTGGTTCACGAGGAGGAATTCCCATCCCAGCTCCAGCAGGGATTATCCCAAACTCCAGTTTTCCCTGCTGTGTCCATCCCAAGGAGGGGTCAGGACCTGGATTGCTTTGTGGATTTTCCATGGAAAAGGGAATTTTCCTGGGATACACCTGAACCCGACCTCAGATCCAAAGGGTCGTGCCCACATCCCAAAAAAACTCCAGGAGAAACCCTAAAAGCCGTGGCTGCTCCCACAGCTCTTCCCGGAGCCGAACCCTCCTGGGGTTCCTTTGTTTTTCTGTTTGAACAAGGAAAAAATGGGGAAAAAAAAAGGAAAACCGAGGAAAAGAGCCAATGTAATTCCGAGGGTTGTTACACCCAAGGAAAACAGCCACGGATCTGTCAGTGCCAGGAATTCCAGCTGCAGGGAGAGGGAACACGGGCAGCTGGAGGGCCTGGCCGGGGCAGATCGGATTTCCAGGCTGGCTCAGTCGCGCTGGGCTGGGCCTGGGAAGGAGAGATCCCAAAATCCCGGGGTTTGAGCCCAAAGCAACCCCAGCAAGTGCCTCGGAATCCTTGGAGCGAGGGATCGCAGGGATGGGTCCGGATCTGGATCTGGAGCTGGATCGGACACCCTGAGTCCTGTGGGGTGGGTTTGGAGCAGGGGAGGACAGGGATTGGGCTGGACCTGGTCCTGGATATGGACTTGGATCAGGATCTGGACCTTGACCTGGACATGAATCTGAACCTGGTCCTGGAACTGGCCCTCGACCTAGACCTGGTTCTGGTCCTGAAACTGGATCTGGATCTGGTCCTGGACTGGATCTAGACCTGGTTCTGGAACTGCATCTGAATCCAGACATGGATCTGGTCCTGGATCTGGATCTGGCTCTGGCTCTGGATCTGGCCCTGGATCTGGATCTGGATCTGGATCTGGCTCTGGATCTGGATCTGGCCCTGGATCTGGATCTGGCTCTGGATCTGGATCTGGCTCTGGCTCTGGATCTGGCCCTGGATCTGGATCTGGCCCTGGATCTGGATCTGGCTCTGGATCTGGCCCTGGATCTGGATCTGGCCCTGGATCTGGATCTGGCCCTGGATCTGGATCTGGCTCTGGATCTGGCCCTGGATCTGGATCTGGCCCTGGATCTGGATCTGGCCCTGCGTCTGGATCTGGCTCTGGATCTGGCTCCAGGGCTCCATCCTGCGGGATCCGAGCAGATCCCCGCTCCGGGCGGGATGGATCCGTCACTTCCGTGGGACCAGGTGGTTCCCAGGGGGATCCTCCGTGCCACTCGGAGCCAGCATTCCCAGGATTCCCCTCAAATCCCAAACCGCTGGATCCAAGACTTCCTCAGGGTGGGAACGTGCTCTGGTGGGAATTCCTCCCAAAAACAATGGGATTAAGAAGGGGGGGTGGGAAAACCGGCATTCCCGACATTGGAAAAAATATCCCAGAAAAATCTGGGAGCCAAGGCCCCTCTGCCGGGATCTGCCGGAGGGATCCAGCAGCAATTCCAGCCCTGTGGCCTCGGAAGGCTCCGTTTGGGAATGGGGTCGCCAATTCCTGGGAGAGCTCGGAAGCTGGGAATATCAGCGTGGATTTCCTGGAGCCGGGCTGGCCGTGGCGATTTTCCCTCCAGGATGGACATTCCAGGATCCGGGAGAGCGGATCCATCCCCGAGGGATGGGCCGGGAAGTCACCGGGAATGGTCCCACGGGCTTTGGATCAGCCCCTGGATGATGGCGGGATGGGATCGGGGGGATTTTGTGGATGCCGGGAATGTTTTCCTCACCTCGGAGGCCGGGAAGGCCGGGAAGGCCGGGCGGTCCCTCCATCCCTTCCGTGCCTCGCTCTCCTTTGGGTCCCGGCGGCCCTGGAAGACAACGGGAATCGCATCCTGGATTTGGGAATGTGCAGCAGGACAGGGAGATCCAGGGATCCCCGAGAAACCTGGGAACAAAGCGGGGACAGAGGAGGTGCCGGAGCGGTTTTCCGTGATTTTAAACCTCCGGGATTTCCGGATGTTAAATCCCAAACTGGAATTCCACCGACCTGCTCCAAGTGCCAGGAAAATTCACCTGGAGGCTCCACCTGG
Organism: Parus major; assembly: GCF_001522545.3. Lineage (NCBI taxonomy): Eukaryota > Metazoa > Chordata > Aves > Passeriformes > Paridae > Parus > Parus major. The sequence continues at coordinate 52,470 of NW_015379300.1, read as the reverse complement.
AGCGCGACTCCGGGAATTTTCCTTTAGACCAAAAGACGGGACATTCCCAATGAAACCATTGCAAGAAATCAGGGAAAATTTGGGATTTTCCTAGAATCCCAGAATTCTGGGGGTTGGAAGGGATTTTAAGGATCATCCACGGGCAGGGACATTTGTCCAGCCGGGATGATCCTCTGGGAATTCTGGAGATGATCCTTGAGGAGAGGATTGGCAGCGGGATTTTGGTCAAATCCTGGGAATGAGCGGAAAATTCCAGTCCCGGGTTTTGTCCCTCATCCTGCAAAGGGTCAAATCCCAAAAGCTGGGAAGAATCGGGAGCCAAAACAATGGGAAGAAGGAATTTGAGGAGAAAAAAATAGGAGGGGGGGAGAAAAATTGCTGGAATAAGGGAAAAGAGGGCAGGGAGAGGCTGGGGAGGGTCATTCCCACCCATCCGGGAGGAGCACCGGGAAGTGTTTTCCCAGAAATCCTAAAAGCCGGGAAGTCGGGAAGCTGAGATCCAGCCAGGGCGATGGAAAAGGCTCAGGAAGAGCAGGGATGTGCGGTGGTTTTCATGGATGGGGAATTGGGCTCTGGGAATGTTCTCTAGGAATCCGTGGGATCCAGAGTGGGATATGGAGCGGGATCTGGAGCGGGATCAGGAGCAGGATCAGGAGGAGTGAGATCCAGAGTGGGATCTGAACCAGGATCTGGAGCAGGATCGGGAGTGGGATCCAGAGTGGGATCGGGAGAGGGATCTGGGATGGGATTGGGAATGGGATCAGGAGTGGGACCCAGAGTGGGATCTGGAGTGGGATCAGGAGCAGGATCAGGAGGAGTGGGATCTGGAGCGGGATCTGGAGTGGGATCAGGAGCAGGATCAGTAGGAGTGGGATCTGGAGCAGGATCTGGAGTGGGATCAGGAGCAGGATCTGGAGGAGTGGGATCTGGAGCAGGATCTGGAG
>NW_015379300.1:47775-50790 GCF_001522545.3 Parus major | reverse complement strand
CCAGGGATGGGGCAGCCGCAGATTTTCTGGAATTCCGTCCGGGATGGTCCCATCCCAGGAGCAGCTCCTGGGACAGGGAGCGGCCGGGCTGGAGGAAATCTGGGAAGGGGGGCTGGGAGAGGCTCCCGACCCTTCCCACAGCAGGCGGGAATTCCCATTCCTGCTGCATCCCGCCTTCCCAGCCTCCAATCCCTGAGGGATGGGATCCTCCTGTGGCCTTTGGGACCGGCTGGGATCCAGCAGATCCCACCCCGGGGTGGCGTGAGCGGATCCGGGCGGGCGGCGGATCCCGGGAATTCTCCTGAGACCCGGAACCTCTCCGTGTTCTCCTTCCCGAGGCACGGGAGGCGCTGGGAACAATCCCTGGATGCCGGAGGGGAGCCGGGGCCCTTCCCAAGATTCTGGGATAGCCGAGGATTCGGGGAGAAGGGAAAAGGCCGGGAATGTCTCGGCCAAATCCAGGAACACGACGGACTCACCCAAGGACATCTGGAGCTGGGATGGATCCAGCTGGGCATGAGGCCCCGGGAATTATCCATGGGATGGGAGGAGAGGGAAGTTGGGGATGCCAGGAATGTGTCAGGGCCGATAAATCCGGCGCTCGGGAAGGGATTTGGTTTGGGATAACGAGATTCCAGGGCCGGATCCCACCCTTGGTGGCTTCATCCCAGAGCGGGTGACGTCATTCCCGGGGATGGGGAGGGAAGAGCGGGATGCAGGAGTGGGGAAAAAGGGAAATATTGGGGCAGAGGGATCCCAGAATCCCAAAAAACCGGGATTGGGAGCCACCGTCCCCCAGGGATGAGGGAAAGTACCCCGGGAGCTGTCCCGGGTATTCCAGGGGGATGGATCTCCTGGGGATCAACCACACCCAGCCCCCCTGATCAGCAGCTGGAAAAGGGGAACAGCCCCGGCCCTTCCAGCAGGAATTCCAGCGGGAATTCCCAGAGCTCCTGGGATTCTCCGTGGGGTTTTCCCCTTCCTGGCACAGAATTCCCAAGGAAGCTGTGGCTGCCCCTGGATGCCGGGAATGCCCAAGGCCAGGCTGGATGGGGTTTGGAGCAGCCTGGGACAGTGGGAGGTGCTGGAGTCAGAACGGATTAAAGGGCCCTTCCCACCCAAACTCTTCTGGGATTTGGGAATGGTTGAGGCTGGAAAAGGAGGAGAAGGTGGGATGGAGGAAGTTGTTTCTTCCTGGCACCCTCAAGGGAGCCTTGGGAGCTTTCTTCCCACTCAGGGATGGGGAATGTTTGGAGACTCCAAGGGGATGGAGACACCCGAGCAGGGATGGACGGGGCTGGATGGAGAGCCCTGGAGGGGCTGGAGCGTGTCCAGGGCAGGGAACGGAGCTGGGAAGGGGCTGGAGCCCCAGGAGAGGCTGAGGCAGCTGGGAAAGGGGCTCAGCCTGGAGAAAAGGAGGCTCCGGGGGGACCTTGTGGCTCTGCACAAGTCCCTGCCAGGAGGGGACAGCCAGGAGGGCTCGGGCTCTGCTCCCAGGGAACAGGGACAGGACAAGGGGAAATGGCCTCAGGCTGGGCCAGGCCAGGCTCAGGCTGGATATTGGGAATAATTCCTACATGGAAAGGGCTGAGGAGAACTGGAGCAGGCCCGGGGGGGTTTGGAGTCGCCATCCCTGGAGGGATTAAAATCTATGTGGATTTGGGGGGACACGGATCTGCAGTGGTGAACGGTTGGGGCACTGGGAGCACTGGGATCACTGGAAGCACTGGGATCACTGGGGGGGATCACTGGGATCACTGGGATCACTGGGATCACTGGGATCACTGGGTGGGGAGCACTGGGATCCCTCAGAGAGCTTTTCCAACCCCAACAACTCCACCGCTCTCCAACGGATTTTCCCAGCCCGGCCACACCCCAGGGATCTGGACCTCGGTGGCACCACTCCATCCTCCCCGCAGGATCACGGGGAGACCCTTCCTGATCCTGATCCATTTCCGATCCCAGCCCACTCCTGATCCCAACCCACTCCTGATCCCGGCCCATTCCCAATCCTGACCCATTCCCGATCCCGGCCTGCTCCTGATCCCGGCCCATTCCCGATCCCAGCCCATTCCTGATCCTGGCCCATTCCCGATCCCGGCCCATTCCCGATCCTGACCCATTCCTGATCCCGGCCTGCTCCCGATCCTGGCCCATTCCTGACCCCAGCCCATTCCCGATCCAAGCCCATTCCTGATCCCAGCCCATTCCCGCTCCCGGCCCACTCCCGCTCCCGGCCCATTCCCAATCCCGCTCACCGCGGATCACGGAGACGTTCCGGAGCGCTGCGGAATGCTCCCAGTCCTTCAGGCGCAGCTCCTCGGTGACGTTGTCGAGCAGGGCCAGCTCCAGCCTCAGCTGCCGCTCCACGGCCGCCTGCTCCATCCTCATCCTCCGCGCCTCCGCGCTGGCGTTGCCCAGGAGCCCCTGGAGATCCCGGAGCCGGGAGCGCTGCAGGCGGACGTCGTAGGAGAAGCTGCGGTTCATGGAATCCACGGCTCCCGCCAGCGCCGTCACCTGCTCGCCCAGGAGCTCCAGGCGCCCGCCCAGGTGGCCCAGGAGGTGCTGGTGGTGCTCCAGGAGCAGCCGGCTGCCGTTGGCGTCCACGGAGAGCCGGGACAGCTCCAGCTGGGCCGCGTCGCTCTGCCGGAGCAGGGAATCGCGGAGCCGGGCCACGGAGCCGTCCGTCTGTCCGGCCTGGTCCCGCAGGCCGTGCAGGAACCCCTCCAGCCGCCGCAGAGAGTCCGAGTGGTTCTGCAGGAGCTCCTGGAGGCTCCAGACGTGCTCCAGGAGTTCTCCTCCCGTGGGAACGGGGAGCAGCAGCCGCAGCCGCAAGTCCCGGAAGGTCTCGTTGAGCCGCTGGACGTCACCCAGCAGGGCCTGCAGATCCTCGGGAGATGCGCAGGGCCGGGATGCTGGGATAGAGGGATGCATGATGGATGATGGATGATGGATGATGGATGATGGATGGATGGATGGAGGAGAGCAGCGGGAGGTCAGGAGGAGCTCTGGGAT
>NW_015379300.1:40715-43914 GCF_001522545.3 Parus major | reverse complement strand
CCCAAGGAAAAATTGGGATGGGCTCAGAGCAGCCTGGGATAGGGAAAGTTGAGCTTTCAGGTCTCTTCCCACCCCAACCATTCCCTGCTGGATCCTGGCAGGAGCAGCGGATTTCTGGGAGCAGCTTTTCCCGGCATTCCAGAGCCGCCCGGATTCCCCAAATCCGAGTTTCCCCCAGGAGACACCGGCAGAAGGAGGGGGAGAAGCCCAGAATTCCCAGATGGATCCGAGGGTTCCTCCTTCCCGGTGTTTTGTGCTCCTTGGAGCTCCGGGGCTCCGATCCCACGGGAGAGGCGGAACCTCAAATCCAAACCCCCGGTGGAGACAGCGCTGATCCATGAGGGGATCCATGGAGCATTCCAGCCGGGATTTGGGATCCCATCCCAGGGCAATTCCCAGCTCCAGCTTCACCCATTCCAACCGGGATTTGGGATCCCATCCCAGGGCAATTCCCAGCTCCAGCTTCACCCATTCCAGCCGGGATTTGGGATCCCATCCCAGGGCAATTCCCAGCTCCATCCTGGATCATTCCAGCCGGGATTTGGGATCCCATCCCACGGCAATTCCCAGCTCCATCCTGGNCGGCTGGGATTCTTCTCCCGGGCCAGGTTGAGGTTTGGTTCCCTCTGCTCATCCCAGCTGGGGCCCGGGAAGGATCTGAGGGATTAGGATTGGGACTGGGATTAGGATTGGGACTGGGATTGGGATTGGGATTGGGACTGGGATTGGGATTGGGATTGGGATTGGGACTGGGATTGGGATTGGGATTGATCAGGTGGGAAGGACGGAGAAGTCCAGGGAAAGCCATTCCTTGAGGAGAAGCATGGGGTTATTCGGATAAAACGTGGGGATATTTGGGATTTTGCCGTTATTTGGGAATCACAAGAGGGAACAGAGTTTTGCCAGGGGAAGTTCAGGCTGGAATTAGGAACAATTCCCTCATGGAAAAGGCGCTCCAGGGGTGGAATTCCCATTCCTCTAGGGGTTAAATCCGTGTGGATGCGGCACTTGGGAACCTGGATCGGGGGAATGGTTGGGCTCCAGGAGATCCGAGGAGTTTTCCGACCCCAACGATCCCACAATTCCATGAAAAGGTTGGAGATCAGTCCCAGCCACAGGCTCAGAGGATTTTCAGTGGATTGTGGGGAGCAGGGATTTAGGGAACGCGAATTCCCAGGGGCCCGAGTTCCATGCGGAAAACTCCGGCTCCAGGGAGGAAAATCCCCCATTCCCGCTGCTCCCAGGCCTTTCCTTGGATTTTTGACCCTTTTCCCAGCCTCTTTTCCAAGGAAGGTCCCGTGGCCCAGCTGGATCCCAAACAATTCCCGGCCAAACCCTCTCCAGAACATTCCAGGACAGGTCGGACGGGGCTCGGAGCAAGCCGGGAGAGCGGGAAGCGTCCCGTGGAATTGGAGACCCTTCCGTGCCCCTTCCCAGCGGAATCATTCCGTGATTCCCCTTCCCCTCGGACGGAGGAAATTCCCAGCTCCGTGTTTGCCTCCAGGAGCCCAGGATGGGATTTTCCATGGAAAATCCGAGCTCTCCGGCACCGAAGGTGTCCGTGAACATTCCCGGTTTTCCAAGGAAGTTGGGGCTGTCTCTCCCTGCTCTTCCCAGCTGGATGTGATCCCGTTATCCCACACCATCCCCTGCCCGTGGTTTTCCAGCTGGGATTGACCCAGCTCAGAATTCCAGGACTTGGCCGCATCCAAATCCAGAGGCTTGGCTTAAAATTCCAAACCTCCGGAAAACCACAGCCACGGAGACGATTCCCTGATTTCCCTCTCCCCTTCGCTTCCCTTTTCCAAGATCCCGGGTGACAAACCCGGGGGGGCAAAGCCGTTTTCCTGGGCTTTTCCTGGAATCCCGCCAGTCCCGCCGCTCCGGGAGGTGGGAATTGAAGGATTCCCGGTGCCGGAGGTTGTTGTTGTTGTTCCTGGAGCTCATCCCGAATCCCTCGCTCCGGGATCCGCCAGCCAACAACAACATCCAAACAATTCGCGGCGAGGAATCGCTGGGAGCGGCCTCGGAATTCCAGGAAAATCTTCCTCCGGCCTTTCCCAGCCCTTGGAGAGCAGCTGGGGGGATTTGGGGATGGGAAAGGGCGGAGTTCACGTCCCTTCCTGCCACGGATAACGGGATAAACTCCGGGAAGGAGGGGTGGGAACGGGGAGCTGGTCCATGTTTCCTACCCGTCCGGGGAGATCCTGGGATTTGGGATTCGATGGGAATTCCCAAATTTCTGCCAGGAGGACAAGGGGAAAACAAGCCTGAGGCAGCAGGATCCCGTGGAATGCATGTGCCGGGATGAGCCAGGGCATTCCCAAGGGGAATTCCGGGAATTCCCAAGGGGCTTCGCCATCCCTGCACTCACCAAAATTTGGGAAAGGGGAGGTGGGAGCCTTGGGAAGTGCCGGGATAACGCCCTGCCTGCATCCCATCGTCCTGATCCCAGGAAATCCGGGCTGGGCACGAGCGACGGGAACAATTCCAGCTCCGGGCAGGCACTTCCCGAACCCCTCCGGAGCCTCAGCATTCCCAGAGTTCCATCCTCAACCCCTGCGGCAATTCCAGCCTCCCCGAAATCCAATCCCAGCCGCTCCCGGTGCTCCGTGTGCAGCCGGAAGGATCCCAGGGATCCCAGAAGAGATCCCATGGATCCCAGCCTAGATCCCGGGGATCCCAGAAGAGATCCCATGGATCCCAACCTAGATCCCATGGATCCCAGAAGAGATCCCAAGGATCCCAGAAGAGATTCCAGCTATTCCAGCTGGAAGGATCCCAAGGATCCCTGCAGAGATCCCAACAATTCCAGCTGGGAGGATCCCACATATCTTAGCCTACATCCCAAGGATTCCGAGGAATTTCGCGGACGCTCCAGGCCCTGGGAGGATCCTGGGCCTGGCCTCACCTGCCAGGACGAAGATTCCCACCAGGATGAGGAGGACCAGGAGGTAAAGGCCCAGCACGGAATATTTCAGCGCCGCCGCCGAGCCCAGCCGGCCGCAGCATCCCGCGCTCTTCGCCTTCCGGACGGGATCTGTGGGATAAAGCGGGAAGGGGCTCAGCGGATCCCTGGGAATGCCGCGGGAACGGTCGGGATCGGCACGAGGGGCTCCGGCCTTGGGAGCGTCCGAGGAAAAGTTGGATGGGGTTGGAGCAGCCTGGGATAGGGGAGGGGTCGGGAATGGGATGGGAT
>NW_015379300.1:36214-39770 GCF_001522545.3 Parus major | reverse complement strand
CCTGGCCCATCCCAGTGGGATGGAGCCGCTCCTCGGAATTCCACCCTGGAACCCATGGATCGGGGGATCCCGGCATTCCCCTCCCTGTCCTTCCCAAGCTCTATCCCAGGAAAACCGGCACGCTTGGAAAAGCCTCCAGCCGGGAAAGGCTCACGGTGGGCGGATCCCGAAACTCCCGAACCTTCGGAGCCGGGAATGCGCTCCGGGATCGAGGGGAGCGATCCCGAGGGAATCCGGGAAGCTCCGCCGGGATCTCCTCCCCCTCTTCCCACGCCAGAATTCCCGGAGCCATTCCCGGGATGAGGAGAGAGCCGATGTTTTCCCGACTTTTCGCCCTTCCCGCGGCTCCCGATCCAGCCGCTCCCATTCCCGGCCCCTGGAAGCGCGGCCGGGAGGGTTTGTCCATGGAAAGGGCCGGGATCCAAGGAAAAGCGAACATTCCCTGCCCAGGCTCCGGGAAGCCGGGATTTGGGGTCCCCGAATCCCTGGAAAAGGGTCGGGAATGCCGATCCCGGGCGAGCAGAAGGTTTGGATCCCTCTCCCGGTGGATCCTCGGCTCTCCCGGTGGGAATTTCCCAGGAATTCGGGCGGGATCTGGGTGCTCCCGTGCTCAGGGGTGGCTTCGCTCCCGCCCTTTCCCAGAAATCCCGCTCCAGAGGCTTCTCCCGTGGGAATGGCGCTCCCGGGAGGGTCAGCCCCGCCTTGGGACCAGCCCTGAGAATTCCAGGTGGAATTCCATAAAATTCCCAAAGCCAGGGGGGTTTCTCCAGCCTTTCCCAGGGACCGGGATTTGCTGGGAATTCTGGGATCGGTCCTGGACTCTTCCCTCCCGGCTTTTCCAGCTGTTTGCCGGTGGGAAAGGCTGGGAAGAGCAGGGATATCAACCTTTGGGAACGGGATCCACACCCAGGGATCTCCTGGATGGGAAATTCCCGATCCTCTGGATCCAAAGGTGTCCCTACACCCACAGAATTCCCCTTGGAATCACCTCCCTGAGTCCCTCACGGCATTCCCAGAAGGAATTTATCCGGAGCTGGATGTTCCCAGCCCCTCCCCACCCCTGAGACCGGGAATTCCTTCCCAAGCTCCCAGCTCCCCTTTCCCAGTGGGAAGCCATTCCCTGGCTCCTGGCCCTGCAGCCCTTTCCCAAATCCCAGCTCTCCCGGAGCCCCTGGAGCCTCGGGAAGCGGCTCCCAGGATTCCCGGGATCCTTCCCTGATCCGGCTGCACATTCCCGGCTCTCCCAGACCGGGATTGGATCCAGCCCCATCCCGACTCCTCCTGGAGAAGGAATTTCGGGATCCGGGGGCTTCACTGGGAATCTCAGGACTCCAGGAAGGGTCTCCCTTCCCTTTTCCATCCCTGAATTCCATAAAAATCCCTCGGGATGGATCCTCAGTGTCTTTGCTCCCAGAATCCCGGGATGGTTTGGGTGGGAAGGGACCTCAAATCCCATCCCAGGGACACCTCCCACCATCCCAGGCTGCTCCAAGCCCCATCCAGCCTTTCCTTGGGCACTCCCGGGGCCGGGGGAGCCGCAGAATCCCTGGGAAAGCCGTGTCGGGTCCTCCCCGGGAGCATTCCGGCTGCTGCTCCCGTTCCCGGGGCCGGGAATCCCAGAGCTGGAGCTGCTTCCTGAACCATCCCAGCTCCGGGAGTGCTCACTGCTCCCATTGCCACCGTGGGGCCAGAGAGGGATCCAGAGGCAGATCCAGAGGTGGAGCCAGAGGTGAATACAAGGGTGGATCCCAAGTGGATAAGGAATAGATCCAGAGGTGGATCCAGAGGCAGATCCAGAGGCAGATCCAGAGGCAGATCCAGAGGTGGATCCAGAGGTGGATCCAGAGGTGAATCTCAAGGTGGATCTGGAGTTGAATACAAAGGTGGATCCAGAGGCAGATCTGGAGTGGATCCAGAAGGGGATCCAGAGGTGGATCTGGAGTGGATCCAGAAGGGGATCCAGAGGTGGATCTGGAGTGGATCCAGAAGGGGATCCAGAGGTGGATCTGGGGTGGATCTGGAGGTGGATTCAGAGTGGATCCAGAGTGGATCCAGAGGTAGATCCAGAGTTAAATACAGATTCAGATCCAGAGGCAAATCAGGATCTGGAGTGGATCCTGAATGGATCCAGAGGTGGATCTGGAGGTGGATCCCGAGTGGATTTGGAGGTGGATCTGGAGGTGGATCCCGAGCTGATCCCAAGCTGATCCCGAGTGGATCGGGAGCGGATCCGCCCTCACCGTCCTCGCAGAGGTTCAGCCTGGAGAGGCTCCTTCCCTCCAGGGGCTCCTCGGGGGCGGCTCCGCTGCGGCGCTCGGAGAAGGTGCGCAGCTGCAGCGCCTTGCTCTCCATCCTGCGGGAAAAGCGGGAATGTCCCACGGATCCGGGCCTGGCACGATCCCGATCCCGGCTCATCCTGCCCGGCTCCGGCTCCGGGATGGAGCAGGTGAGACCCCACCTGGAGAGACCCCGGAGCGTCTCCCGGGGCTGGGAGAGCCGGGAATGTGCAGCCGGATCAGGGAAGGATCCCGGGAATCCTGGGAGCCGCTTCCCGAGGCTCCAGGGGCTCCGGGAGAGCTGGGATTTGGGAAAGGGCCGCAGGGCCAGGAGCCAGGGAATGGCTTCCCACTGGGAAAGGGGAGCTGGGAGCTTGGGAAGGAATTCCCAGAGAATCCCTGGGAGTGTCCAAGGAAGGGCTGGACGGGGTTTGGAGCAGGGACAGATCCATGGATTCTGTGTTCCCTGGGATTGTTGTCCCCCCCACCCCAGTTAAAGCATTCCCAGCTCCTGGTCCCACTTCCAAGGGGAAAACCCCATCCGTGAATTCCAGAGGGGGCTCTCAAATCCTCCCGGGAACGAGGATGGCGGGAACAGGGGCAGGAGCATCCCGGGGGAGCGGGGTACGGAGAAACCCCCGGCCGGGACAGGAACATTCCCGGGAATGCCGGGCCAAAAATCCCCACAGGGATTCGGGGCAGGGATTCCCCCGGGGAAACGGGGACAGGGAGAAGCGGGATAGGAACCGGGACAGGGAGAACCGGGATAAGAACTGGGATAGGGAGAACTGGGATAGGGAGAACCGGGATAAGAACTGGGATAGGGAGAACCAGGATAGGAACTGGGACAGGGAGAACCAGGATAGGGAGAACCGTGATAAGGAGAACTGGGACAGGGAGAACCAGGATGGGAACCAGGACAGGAACTGGGATCATCCCGGGGGCACCGGGACAGGGGGAACCGGGGCAGAGGAATTCGGGACTGGAGCATTCCCGGGAACTGGGGCTGGATCATTCCCCAGGAGAGCCGGGACTCGGGGATTGGGGACCGGAGCATTCCCGGGAATCAGGGATTGAGAACCGGAGCATTCCCAGGACTCAGGGATTGGGGACCGGAGCATCCCCGGCATTCCCCCTCCCTCCCGGCGCTCCCCCGGCCCGGTCCCCCCGGTCCCGCTCACCCGCGGGATTTCCCGAGCTTCCCGTGGCCTCTTCCCGGGATTTCCCTCAGCGCCCGCGCTGTGTCCGGGCCGGGCCCGGGGCCCGAGGGGGGCGAGGGG
>NW_015379300.1:34620-35591 GCF_001522545.3 Parus major | reverse complement strand
AGCATCCCCCGGGAAATCAGGTCATGGAGAGAGGGAATCGGGGCTGGAGTATTCCCGTGGGAATCGGGGCTGGAGTATTCCCGTGGGAATCGGGGCTGGAGTATTCCTGTGGGAATCGGGGCTGGAATATTCCCGGGAAAATGGAGAGAGGGAATTGGGGCTGGAATATTCCCGGGAGAAGCGGGACAGGGAGAATCGGGGCTGGAACATTCCCGAGGAAACTGGGGCTGGAATATTCCCGAGGGTACCGAGGTTGGAACATTCCCGAGGAAATCGGGGCTGGAATATCCCAAGGGCAGAGGAGCGGGAGCACCCCCCGAGTTCGCTCCTTGGAAAAAGGCGGAGTTTCCCCTGGAATTCCTGCCCGGAGGGAAGGAGGCGGATCCGCGTCCCAGCTCCAGGGAATTCCCATCCTTCCACTCCCAATTCCCGGCCCGCAGGAGAATCCCAAACCCCGGGAGTGGCGAGAGGAGCCGCCGGGGAAACTGAGGCACGGAGGGGGATGATTCCAAACTCCGGCCTCGCGGGAAGAGCAGGGAATGACGGTCCGGGGTGAAGGGAAGGGCCCGGCTTCGTCTTTTCTCCAGGAAAGGCCAAAAATATTGGGAATATTTGAGTGGATTTGGGGAGCTTTCGGCGGAATCGGGTTCCGGTGGCTTTTCCTCCTCCTCGCTTCCCATCCATGGATTTGTCCCGGGATTCCGGCCTGGGGGAGCCTCGCCCCTCTGGATTCTGCTGGAAAAGCGGGATGAGAGCGGGGGGAAAAGGGATTGAAAAGAATTTAAATGGAATAAAAACCGCTCGGGAGCCGGGAATGACTCAAATCATTCCCGCGGCTCAAATCCCTTCCACGGAATTCCGGATTCCATGGAATTCTGGATCATGGGATTCCGGATTCCATGGAATTCTGGATCATGGAATTCTGGATCATGGAATTCCGGATTCCATGGAATTCTGGATCATGGAATTCC
>NW_015379300.1:33295-34515 GCF_001522545.3 Parus major | reverse complement strand
ATTCCAGATTCCATGGAATTCTGGATCATGGGATTCTGGATTCCATGGAATTCTGGATTCCATGGAATTCTGGATCATGGAATTCCGGATTCCATGGAATTCTGGATTCCATGGAATTCTGGATCATGGAATTCTGGATTTCATGGAATTCTGGATTAATCCGGTGGGTCCCAGTGGATTATTTGGGAATGTGGGGTGGGAAAAGGCCCCGATCCCAACCCTGTCCCGACAATCCCGCGGATCCCACCGGGATCCAATCCCAAATCCTCCAGATCCTGTCTGGAAGTGCTCCAGGCCAGGCTGGAGCGCGCCGGGATCAGGGAAGGATTCCCAGCCCCTGGAATTTCGGGTCCCTTCCCACCCAAAGCGTTCCAGGCTGAGAATCCCGTGAGGAATTTCTCTTCCCGAGGATTCCCGCAGGAATTTCCTCTCTCCGAGCTCATTCCTCACTCCCGGCCCGTTCCACGGGGGATTTTTTTTTTATGGAAAACCCTCAAGGCCGGAATTCCCGGGAATTTTCCCATGGGATTTGGATCCTGGCTGTGGCACCGAGCGTGGCCGGGTGGGAATTGGGAGCAATTCCAGCCTGGAAAGGTTTTCCAGCCCTTCCAGCTGCCCAGGGCCCCTCGGAATCCCTGGATTTGGGGGGACAGGGATGGGGGCTGGGAAGGGCTGGGTCCATGGACTCCCAGGGCTTTTCCAAGCGCAAGAATTCCATGGTTTTTCTGGCCGCGCTCCCGGGAACCGCGACATTCCTTGGAGGATGATCCCAGGGAATCAGCGGATTCTGGGATGGGGTTTTTTTGGGAAGAGGATTCCAGGATCTTCCACTCTCAGCCCCTTTTCCATGGGCAGGGGCACCTCGCGCCATCCCAGGATGCTCCAAGCCCATCCATGGACACTCCCAACCATCCAGGGATTCCCTGGGAATTCCTAGCTGGGAATTCCTTCCCAAATTCCCGCTTTGCCGTTTCCAACCGTTCCTTTCCATGATTTTCCCCGCCAATCCCAGCTCCAGCTGATCCCGATATTCCAGATTTTCGGGATTGGGAGGGATCTCCTGGGGAAAAATCCCACAGGAAACCCACAAAAATCCCAGAAGGAATCACCCCTCGGGCCTGGAAAACCCCATGGATTCATGGAATTGTCCAGGCTGGAAAAGAGCTCTGAGAGCACCAAATCCGGGGGGAGTTGGAACCTCTCCCTTTTCCCGGGAACCC
>NW_015379300.1:31436-32895 GCF_001522545.3 Parus major | reverse complement strand
AAGCTCGGGGTGGGATCGCAGCTCTTCCAGAGGCCGGGAATCCCTGGAGGCGGAGCGGGATGAGGGCAGGAGCAGCGGAATTCCAGGAATTCCATGGCCAGCCTGGATCAGCTTTCCCAGCTCTTAATGATCTTGGGATCATTAACCAGGGACAATTAACCCTCAGCTCCCCGCCGCGCTTCCAGCGCCAAGAGAATCCCTGGGAAAGGGCCGGAATTCCCGGAAAATCCACTGCGGAGCCCTGGGCGATCCCAAATTTCCTCTTCTGAGCATTCCCGGTCCCGGATCCGGCCCGAATTCCCGGGGGGGAATTTGGGAATGTCGGGATTTGTCCCGGATTTGGGTCCCACTGGAAAAACCCGGGAAACCTCTGGAATTCCTTCCCCCCCAAAAAAAATAAAAGAGGGATTTTGGGGGCTGGAATGAATTCTCCCGGCATTCCAGGAGTTCAGCATTCCCGGTTTTTTTCTTCCTGTGGAATTCCTGGGAATGTTTAGGGAGGGGGTGGGGGAGGGGCTGATCCATTCCCTGGATTTTTGGGAATGGCTGGAATGGGATTGGGAATGTTGGGGGGGGGGGAGAATTCCCAAGGGAAATTCCCAAATCCAGGCGTTTCCCGAAGTTCCGGAGCCCGCGGGAATTTCGGGAATTCGCCCCGGGAAGCTCAGCCTGGAGCAGGGAAATTCCCGCGGGATTTTTCCAGGAGGGAATTCCCAAGTTTCACCTCCCAATTCCATTTAATTAAGGTAATTAATTTAATTGCGTCGTTTTCCTTGAATGATTTAATTTAATTAATTTGCGTGAAACGATTTCATTTGTTTCGTTTTTTATTTAATTTAATTCCTTTAATTAATTAATTTAATAAATTCCTTTAATTGAACTAATCGAGCCATCCCCGTGGCTGAATAATTTGCATATTTAATCACCATTCTTACGTCCAATTAATGAACTCATTAAATTCCTTTAAATTAATTAATTAAGCTACCTCCGTGGCTGAAAAATTAGCATATTTAATTACCATTCTTACCGCAGATTAATTAACTAATTAAAGGAATTAATTAATTAATTAATTAAGTAAGCCATCCCCGCCACTGAATAATTTGCATCTTTAATTACCGTTGCTATGGCTAATTAATGAACTTATTAAATTCCTTTGATTTAATTAAGCCAACTCCGTGGCTGAACAATTAGCATATTTAATTACCATTCTTACAGCCGGTTAATTAACCCATTAAACCCCCTAATTTAATAAATTAAGCCACCTCCGTGGCTGAATAATTAGCATATTTAATTACCATCGTTACAGCCGGTTAATTAACCCATTAAACCCCCTAATTTAATAAATTAAGCCACCTCCGTGGCTGAATAATTAGTATATTTAATTACCGTTGCTATGGCTAATTAATGAACTTACTGAATTTCTTTAATTTAATTAAGCCACCTCCGTGGCTGAATAATT
>NW_015379300.1:25530-28896 GCF_001522545.3 Parus major | reverse complement strand
GGAGGCAGGAATGGGTCCATGGATATTCCTGGGAATGGGACTGGGATGGGATTGGGAATGTTGGGAGGGGCCTGATCCATGGATGTTCCTGGGAATGGGATTGGGAATGGGGGGAGAGGCAGGAACTGATCCATGTTTTTCCCTGGGAATGGCTGGAATGGGATTGGGAATCTTGGGGGGGATCTGATCCATGGATATTCCTGGGAATGGGACTGGGAATGTGGCGGGGAGGCAGGAACTGATCCATGGATATTCCTGGGATTGGGATTGGGAATGCTGGGGGTGGGGTCTGATCCATGGATGTTCCCTGGAATGGGATTGGGAATGGGGGGAGAAGGGATCTGATCCATGTTTTTCCCTGGGAACAGCTGGAATGGGATTGGGAATGTGGGGGGGGGGAGGCAGGAACTGATCCATGGATATTCCTGGGAATAGGATTGGGAATGCTGGCGGTGGGGTCTGATCCATTGATGTCCCCAGGAATGGGATCGGGAATGGGGGGAGAGGATCTGATCCATGGATATTCCTGGGACTGGGATTGGGAATGTGGGGGGAGAGAGGGGATCTGATCACTTTCCCTTTTTCCTGGGAATGACTGGAGTGGGATTGGGAATCTTGGGGGGATCTGATCCATGTATGATCCCCCGGAATGGGATTGGGAATGTTGGGGGTGGGATCTGATCCATGGATATTCCTGGGAATAGGATTGGGAATGTGGGGGGGAGGGTCTGATCCATGTTTTTTTCTGGGAACGGCTGGAATGGGATTGGGAATGTTGGGAGGGGGGAGGGTGGGGGTGCCTAATCCCTGTCCATTTTCCCTGGGAATGGCTGGAATGGGATAAGGAAGTTTAGTGGGATCTGATCCATGTCCCGCTTCCTTGGGAATGCCGGGAGGGACCCCGGAATTCCAGCAGCGCCTCCCAGGGATCTTCTCCATCGTCCATCTCCGTGCTCTGATTCCCATTCCCGGAATTTCCCAGGAAGCGCCGGAATTCTGGGATTCCCGGTCCGGAGGAGCCGTCTCCTTCCCACGCCAGAATTCCCGACAACGCGCTCACCTCATCCCACCTTCCCCCGGGAACGGGAATTGCGGGAACGGGAATTGCGGATCCCAACCGATCCCAGCTGGGAATTCCATGGGATCTGCTCCTCTCCCCGCCGGGATCTCCCCCATCCCATAAACCCGCTTTTCCCGGGATCAGACCCGCCCTCCCCTTATGGAATTCCACCCGGGGAAAGCGGGATTCCTCTCCCTGCTCCTGGTGGCCGCCCTGAGCCGCCAATCCCTGGAGAAATCCCTTCCGTCGGCCGAGCGGGAGCAGGAGGATTCCCGGGAAAGCCCGGGATTGATCCGGTGTGGGGAATACAGCAACCAGGTCCTTCCCAACGGGCGCTGCCGGATCGTGGCCACGCTGCCGCAGGGCGACGAGCGGCGCTGCCCGGATCTGTTCCGCTGCACCGACGAGGTCTCCTTCTGGCTCCACGAGAACGAGGAGCGCAAGCAGCAGATCCTGGAGCTGCGGGAGCTGATCTCCGAGCTCCAGGAGGAGCTGAGGAACCACCGGCATCGCATCAAAGCCCTGGAGAGCCAGGTGGAAGGGGGGGGTTTTCCATGGGGTTTTCCGTGGGTTTTTCCAGCTCCGGGAATTTGGCAGGGTCAGGGCTCAGATCAGGAGCATTCCAGGGAAAATTTCTTCAGCTCTAAATCCTTGATGTCCTCCACTGTTGGAAGGGTTTTAGATCCATCCCATTCCCAAAGCCCTGGAGATCCAGCTGAAAGCGTTTTTTCTCTGTGGGATTTTACGGCTCTGGGAATTCGGAAGGGTTGGGATTTGGTTTGGGAGAATTCCAGGGATAATTTCCTCAAAATCGATCCCAGATCCTTGAGTTTTGTCCATGGAATCTCCTCCACCTTTGGAATTGCTGTGGATTCATCCCATTCCCAAAGCCCTGGAGATCCAGCTGAAAGTGTCCATGGGGATTTTTTCCATGGGTTTTTACGGCTCTGGGAATTTGGTAGGGTTGGAATTCGGTTTGGGAGCATTCCAAGGATTATTTCCTCAAAATCAATCCCAAACCCTTGAGGTTTGTCCATGGAATGTCCTCCACCTTTGGAAGGGTTTTGGATCCATCCCGTTCCCAAAGCCCTGGAGATCCAGCTGAAAGTGTCCATGGGAGTTTTTTCCATGGGTTTTTACGGCTCCGGGAATTCAGCAGGGTTGGGATTCGGTTTGAGAGAATTCCAGGGAAAATTTCCTCAAAATCAGTCCCGAATCCTTGAGGTTTATCCATGGAATCTCCTCCACCTTGGAGCTTTCCTAGGAATGGCTGCTAATCCATCCCATTCCCAAAGCCCTGGAGATCCAGCTGAAAGTGTTTTTCCATGGTTTTTACGGCTCCTGGAGTTCAGCAGGGTTGGGATTTGGTTTGGGAGCATTCCGAGGATAATTTCCTCAAAATCAATTCCAAGTTCTTGAGTTTTGTCCATGGAATCTCCTCCACCTTTAGAAAGGCTGCGGATCCATCCCATTCCCAAAGCCCTGGAGATCCAGCTGAAAGTGTCCATGGGGATTTTTTCCATGGGTGATTCCAGCTCCTGGAGTTCAGCAGGGTTGGGATTTGGTTTGGGAGAATTCCGGGGAAAATTTCCTCAAAATCGATCCCAGATCCTTGAGTTTTGTCCATGGGATCTCCTCCACCTTTGGAATGGCTGCAGATCCATCCCATTCCCAAAGCCCTGGAGATCCAGCTGAAAGTGTTTTTCCATGGATTTTATGGCTCCTGGAATTTGGTAGGGTTGGAATTTGGTTTGGGAGCATTCCGAGGATAATTTACTCAAAATCAATCCCAAATTCTTGAGGTTTGTCCATGGAATCTCCTCCACCTTTAGAAAGGCTGCGGATCCATCCCATTCCCAAAGCCCTGGAGATTCAGCTGAAAGTGTCCATGGGAGTTTTTTCCATGGGATTTTACAGCTCCGGGAATTCAGCAGGGTTGGGATTTGGTTTGGGAGAATTCCGGGGAAAATTTCCTCAAAATCAATCCCAAATCCTTGAGTTTTGTCCATGGGATCTCCTCCACCTTTGGAATGGCTGCAGATCCATCCCATTCCCAAAGCCCTGGAGATCCAGCTAAAAGTGTCCATGGGGAATTTCTCCGTGGGTTTTTACGGCTCCTGGAATTCGGTAGGGTTGGGACTTGCTTTGGGAGAATTCCAGGGAAAATTTCCACAAAATCAATCCCGAATCCTTGAGGCTTCAGGGGCTCCGGGAGAGCTGGGATTTGGGAAAGGGCCGCAGGGCCAGGAGCCAGGGAATGGCTTCCCACTGGGAAAGGGGAGCTGGGAGCTTGGGAAGGAATTCCC
>NW_015379300.1:22194-23973 GCF_001522545.3 Parus major | reverse complement strand
TTTGGTGAAAAGAAAACTTTTTTATTTTATTTTATTTTTTTAATTTTTATTTTTAATTTTTTATTTCTATTTTTTATTTTTATTTTCTTATTTCGATTTGTATTTTATTTTTATTTTTGATTTTTATTTTCATTTTCAATTTTATTTTTGTTTTTATTTTTATTTTTTATTTTTATTTTTATTTTTATTTTTATTTTTATTTTTATTTTTATTATATTTTTAATATTTTAAATATATTTTAAATATTTTTATCTCTTTATTATTTTATCTTGGGGGTTTTTTTCCCAGTTTTTGGTTCTTTTCCCTGGAATAATTTGGGATTTTTCCCTCAACAAATTCATGGCATGGAATTAATGCTTTGGTGAAAAGAAAATTTTTTATTTTAATTTATTTTTATTTTTATTTTTAATTTTTAATTTTTATTTTTTATTCTTTTTTAGTTTTTATTTTCTTATTTTTATTTTTATTTTATTTTTTATTTTTAATTTTAATTTTAATTTTAATTTTCAATTTTACCTTTATTTTTATTTTTATTTTTATTTATGATATTTATTATATTTTTAACTTTTTTAATATTAATATATTTTTAATATTTTTATTTTTTTATTATTTTATCTTGGGGTTTTTTTCCCCAGTTTTTGTTCTTTTCCCTGGAATAATTTGGGATTTTTCCCTCAAAAAATTCATGACATGGAATTAAAGCTTTGGTGAAAAGAAAACTTTTTAAATTTAATTTTAATTTTTTATTTTATTTTAATTTTAATTTTTATTTTTATTTTTTATTTATTATTTTTTATTTTTTATTTTTTATTTTTATTTTTTATTTTTTACTTTATTGTTATTTTTATTTTTGTTTATTTTTTATTGTTATTTTATTGTTATTTTTATTTTATTTTTATTTTATTTTTATTGTTATTTTTATTGTTATTTTTATTTTATTTTATTTTATCTTACTTTATTTTATTTTATTTTATTTTATTCTATTTTATTTTATTCTATTTTATTTTATTTTATTTTATTTTTTCATTCCCTGGAACAATTCAGGATTCTCCCTGGAATAATCCTCAATTTTCCCTGGAATAACCCCAGAGCCCCTTCAAACACCGGAAAAATTCCCGAAAAATTCCCCTACGGAATTTAATCCCAAAAAAAACTCCAAACCCAGGGATTCTTTTTACTTTTCCCCGCTTTTTCCCAGATTTTTTTCCGTTGTAACCGCGGCTCTTCCCGTTCCCATTCCCAGAAATCAAACACGGCCGGAATTGTCCCATCGACTGCGCCTCCGTCTATTCCAACGGGCTCCGGCGCTCCGGGATTTACAGCATCCTGCCCTCGGTGCGCGGCGTTCCCATCGAGGTCCTCTGCGAGATGGACACCGAAGGTCCGCAGTTCCCCGGGGATTTTGGGATCCCGTGGGAGGTTTGGCCCCCGGGATGGTTCCTCAGGGAATGGGAGAGTTCCCGAGGCCGCCGGAGATCCCGGAGGGTTTGGAAAATGGGAATGTCTGGGAATTCTGGGGTGTTGGAGCAGAGATCCTGGTGGGTCTCAGCCAGCTGTGGTGGTTTTAGTTCAAAGCAGACGCGGAATTTTGGGAATTCTAAATCCTGGAATGGTTTGGGTGGGGAGGGATTCCCGATCCCGACACATTCCAATATCCCAGGGATTGATCCCAGGGATTCTCTGGGAATTCCTTCCCAAGCTCCCAGCTCCCCTTTCCCAGTGGGAAGCCATTCCCTGGCTCCTGGCCCTGCGGCCCTTTCCCAAATCCCAGCTCTCCCG
>NW_015379300.1:16244-20264 GCF_001522545.3 Parus major | reverse complement strand
CCTTCCCAAGCTCCCAGCTCCCCTTTCCCAGTGGGAAGCCATTCCCTGGCTCCTGGCCCTGCGGCCCTTTCCCAAATCCCAGCTCTCCCGGAGCCTCTGGAGCCTCGGGAAGCGGCTCCCAGAATTCCCGGGATCCTTCCCTGATCCGGCTGCACATTCCCGGCTCTCCCAGCCCGGGATTGGACCAAGCCCCATCCCGACTCCTCCTGGAGAAGGAATTTCGGGATCCAGGGGCCTTGCTGGGAATCTCAGGACTCCAGGAAGGGTCTCCCTTCCCTTTTCCATCCCAGAATTCCATAAAAATCCCCCGGGATGGATCCTGAGTGTCCTTGATCCCAGAATCCCGGAATGGTTTGGGATGGGATCCAGGGATCTTCCGTCCCAATCCCAACCCCAATCCCAATCCCAATCCCAGGTGGCTCCAGCATTTCCTTGGACGCTCCCAGGGATTCTCTGGGAATTCCTTCCCAAGCTCCCAGCTCCCCTTTCCCAGTGGGAAGCCATTCCCTGGCTCATGGCCCTGTAATATAATTATTAATTACATATTACAATTACAATTATTGATGTTATAAATAATTATTATGATGGAATTATAAATGCACTCATACTAAAATAACAACAATAAATAACTATAACAACAACAATAAATAATTAATAATTGATAGTTAATAGGTAATCGTTAATAATTCATCATTAGTAATTAATAGTTAATTATACATATTTTATAATACATAATTTATAATACCTAATTACTAATACCTAATTCATACTCAATACTTAATACTTAAAAATTAATACTTAATACTTAATAAAGGGTAATAGGTAATGGATAATGGATAATGGATAATGATAATTACTATTAATAACTTAAGTTAATAATTAATAATAAATAATTATAATTAATAATTGATAATAATATTTGATAATATTTACTAATAAATAATTAATAATTAATAATAATATAGTTTTAATTCCACTATCTATCAATGAATTTCCATCGGGATTTTTCCCACTCATCCCACATTCCTCTGCCGCTCTTTCCTGCTCATCCCGAAATCCCCAAATTCCCGACCACACCCATCCCCAAACCCTCCTCATCCTCCCTGGCTCTTCCAGGCCAACCAATCCCAATGAAATTCCCTGGAAATCCCCTGGAAATCCCCTGGAAATCCCCAGGAAATCCCCAGGAAATTCCTAGAAAATTCCCAGGAAATTCCCAGGAAATTTCCAGAAAATCCCCATAAAATTCCCAGAAAATCCCCATAAAATCCCCTTAAAATTTCCAGGAAATTCCCAGGAAATTCCTGGAAAAATTCCAGGAAATCCCCAGAAAATTCCCAGGAAATTCCCAGAAAATCCCCAGAAAATTCCAAGGAAATCCCCAGAAAATTCCCAGGAAATTCCCAGAAAATCCCCAGAAAATTCCAAGGAAATCCCCAGAAAATTCCCATGAAATTCCCAGAAAATCCCCAGGAAATTCCCAGGAAATTCCCAGAAAATCCCCAGGAAATTCCCAGGAAATTCCCGGAAAAATTCCAGGAAATCCCCATGAAAAGTCCCAGAAAATTCCCATGAAATTCCCAGAAAATCCACTGGAAATTCCCAGAAAATCCCCATAAAATCCCCAGAAAATTCCCAGGAAATCCCCAGAAAATTCCCAGGAAATCCCTGGAAAATCCCCAGAAAATCCCCACGAAATGCCCATAAAATCCCCATAAAATTCCCAGAAAATCCCCAGGAAATCCCCAGGAAATTCCCATAAAATCCCCTGAAAATTCCCAGGAAATTCCCACCATAAAATCCCCAGAAAATTCCCAGGAAACTCCCATAAAATCCCCAGAAAATTCCCAACAAATTCCCAGAAAATTCCCATAAAATCCCCACAAAATCCCCACAAAATCCCCATGCAACCCCCAGAAAATTCCGGAATTTTCTCCGCGAACCCCCCAGAAAATTCCAGAACTTTTCCCCGGCACAGCATCGAGGACGAGGAGAACCTGTACCGGCTGCACGTGGACGGCTTCAGCGGCACGGTGGAGGATTCCTTCGCCTGGTACCACGACAAGCGGAGCTTCAGCACTCCGGATTCCGGGAATATCTGCGCCGAGATCTCCCACGGCGGCTGGTGGTACCACCAGTGCTTCTTCTCCAACCTCAACGGGGTGTACTACAAGGTAGGACCCGGGGAAAATTCCGGAAGGGAAAAATTCCGGAACGTTCTTCCCGCCTGGGATCGGGGGGATGGGGAAAAGGGAAAACGTCGCGCTTGGGAATCGTGGAATTGTTGAGGTTGGAATTGTTCTCCCAGGGTGGATTCCGGTGTTTTCGATCCTCCCAAATCCACAGGGATTTAAATCCCTCCTGGAATGGGGGCTCCACCAAGGCTGGAAAACCTTTTCCATGCGGGAATTGTATCCCATGAATCTCCAGGCCCTTCCCTCTCATCCCATCCCTCATTCCCTGGGAGNCAGCCCCATCCTGACTCCTCCTGGAGAAGGAATTTTGGGAATTCACTGGGAATCTCAGGACTCCAGGAAGGGTCTCCCTTCCCTTTTCCATCCCCGAATTCCATAAAAATCCCTCGGGATGGATCCTGAGTGTCCTTGCTCCCAGAATCCCCAACACCTCCCACCAATCCCGGGCTCCTCCCAGCCCCATCCCAGCCTTTCCTTGGACATTCCCAGGGATTCTCTGGGAATTCCTTCCCAAGCTCCCAGCTCCCCTTTCCCAGTGGGAAGCCATTCCCTGGCTCCCGACCCTCCCTCCGTTATCCCAAATCCCAGCTCTCCTGGACAATTCCAGGGAATTTGAATTTCGGATCCTTCCCTGAAGGCCCTCTCTGGATATTCCCTGGATATTCCCTGGAATTCCCCTGGATATTCCCTGGATTTTCCCTGGATATTCCCTGGATTTCCCTGGATATTCCCTGGATTTTCCCTGGATATTCCCTGGATTTTCCCTGGATTCTCCCTGGATTCTCCCTGGATTCTCCCTGGAATTTCCCTGGAATTTCCCTGGATTTCCCCTGGATTTTCCCTGGATATTCCCTGGACTTTCCCTGGATTTTCCCGGGATATCCATCTCCCGGCAGGAGGGGGCTGGACCGTTATCCAGAGGCGCCAGGACGGATCCGTGGATTTCAACCGGACGTGGAACGAGTACAAGGAAGGATTCGGGGATCTCCACGGGGAATTCTGGCTGGGCAACGACAACATCCACAGGATGACGAGCCAAGGGGATTATTCCCTACGGATCGACCTGGAAGACTGGAATAACAAACACAAACACGCCTTCTACCAGGTCTTCAGGTGAATCCAGGGAAAATTCCTGGGATTCCGAACCCCGGGAGGCGGGAATTCTGCCCAGAGGAGTTTATTTTATTTTATTTTATTTTATTTTATTTTATTTTATTTTATTTTATTTTATTTTATTTTATTTTATTTTATTTATTTTCTTTTTTATTTTTTAAAATTTAGTTTAATTTAATTTAATTCTATTTTATTTTATTTTTATTTTATTTTTATTTGTATTTTTATTTGTATTATTTTAATTTATTTTTTAATTTTTTTAAAATTTAATTTAATTTAATTTAAT
Organism: Parus major; assembly: GCF_001522545.3. Lineage (NCBI taxonomy): Eukaryota > Metazoa > Chordata > Aves > Passeriformes > Paridae > Parus > Parus major. The sequence continues at coordinate 16,670 of NW_015379300.1, read as the reverse complement.
TATATTTTATTTTATTTTATTTTATTTTAATTTAGTTTAATTTAATTTAATTTAATTATTTTAATTTTATTTAATTTTATTTTATTTTTTTTTTAAAAAAAATTAATTTAATTTAATTTAATTTAATTTAATTTAATTTAATTTTATTTTATTTTATTTTATTTTATTTTATTTTATTTTATTTTATTTTATCCCGAGTTTAAAGTTTGGATGCGAGTTCGGGAATGTGCGGCATCATCCGGCGCCGCCCAGATTCCCAATCCGAGGGAAAGTTGGGATCCAGTGGATGATCCTGGGCTTCTCCCGGGATTTTCGGCTCCGATTGTTGAGCTCCGTGTTGGAAATCCAAGGATTTTCAGGGATTTTCCCGATTTTTCCCGCTTGGGATTTTGGTCCTCTCCGCTCTTTGATTCCCTGGAATCCTTT
>NW_015379300.1:10648-13317 GCF_001522545.3 Parus major | reverse complement strand
TCTGGAATGGGGAATTCTATCCCATGAACCTCCAGGCTGTTCCCTCTCATCCCATCCCTCATTCCCTGGGAGATCATTCCCGATTCCCGCCTGATTTCTCCAGAGTGGGAATAAGAGGATCACCGGAGCGATCCGGCTTTTCCTGAGACCCCTCTGCTGGAATTCCATGGAAACTTCTGGAAAGGGGAATTCTATCCCATGAATCTCCAGGCTGTTCCCTCTCATCCCATCCCTCATTCCCTGGGAGCTCCGATTTCTCCGGAGCTGGAATAAGAGGATCGCCGGACACTGGAGAGATCCAGCTTTTCCCAAGACCCCTCTGCTGGAATTCCATGGAAACCTCTGGAATGGGCGGCTCGACCGCCAAAAATTCCAGCACCAGAGGGACTTTTGGGAAAAAACCTGGGGATTTCTGAGTGATTATCCCAAAATTCTCAGATTTCCGAGGGGTGGTTTTCCCCCGTGATCCCATCCCAAAGATTCTTCCGAGGTTTCCTCCTTTCTCCGCTTCCCAGGGCGGCCGCTATTCCATCAAAAACCGGCGGATGCTGGGCCCGGATGGGATCGTCTGGTATTCCTGGAAGGACACGGACTATTATTCCCTACGGAAGGTGGTCATGATGATCCGGCCGCGCTCGTTCCGGCCCCGCCTCTCCCCGTGATCCCGGGATATTCCCTGTCCCGCATCCCCGCGGAACGTTGGGAACGGAGGGATGGGAAAGGGGTTCTGGAAGGATTTGGTGGGAACGGATCCAACCGGGATCCACCGATGTGGGAGATCTCCCGGGAATGTGGAGGCGATTCCTGGGAAGAGCGTTCCCCAAGGCTAAATCCGGTTGTCGGGATGTTGGGAATCAGCTCCGAGCCGATCCCTGTGGAATTCCGCCGCCTCCAAGCCGATGGAATTTCCCGTGGGAAGCAACGGAAGCGATCCTGGGGGAGTTTTTCCATGTGGGATTCGATGGAGCTGCTGCTTTTATTCCCGAGGATTTGCGTCCCGCTTCCGAAGATCCCGAAGATCGGCGGGATCGGCTCTGGGAGGAGCCGGGAGATCCGAGGCGCGTTCCCGGGGATGGAATCCCGGGAAAACGAGGATGGACGGTGCTCCACACCCAAGCATCAAACTCTGGGAATAAAAATATTCCAAAGGAAAAGATTCCAAAGGGAAAAAAAACCTGCAAATTTTTATTTTATTTATTTTATTTAATTTTATTTAATTTTATTTAATTATATTTAAATTTAATTTAATTTAATTTAATTTTATTTTATTTTATTTTTTATTTTTATTTTATTTTATTTTATTTTATATTATTTTATATAATTTTATATAATTTTATGTTATTTTATGTTATTTTATTTTATGTTATTTAATTTCATTTCATTTCATTTTAATTTATTTTACTTTAATTTATTTCATTTCATTTTATTTTATTTTACATTACTTTAATTTAATTTAATTTAATTTCATTTCATTTCATTTTTATCTCATTTTATTTTATATTATATAATTTTATTTCACTTAATTTAATTTCACTTTTATTTACTTTAATTTATTTTATTTCATTTATTTTATTTTATTTTATTTTTTTCTTTTATTTTAATTTATTTTATTTCATTTCAATTCATTTTATACCATTTTATTTTATTTTATTTTATTTCATTTTATTTTATCTTATTTTATCTTATCTTATTTCATTTCATTTCATTTTTATCTCATTTTATTTTATTTTATTTATTTTATTTCACTTAATTTCATTTCATTTTAATTTATTTACTTTAATTTATTTAATTTATTTTATTTCATTTAGTTCTTTTTCTTTTAATTTATTTTATTTTATTTAAGTTCATTTTATACCATTTTATTTCATTTTTATTTTAATTTAATTTTAATTTAATTTTTAAACATATAATTTATTTTAATTTAATTTATTTTAATTTATTCCATCCCATTCCATTCAATCCCTTTTTCCCATTCCGCCTTTCCTGAGGCAGAAAAACCGGATTTCTCCTTTCCAACCCTTCCCTTCCCTCTCGGTGCTCTCCCAGCCTGTTTTCCCTGGAATCCCGTTTTTCATGGATAAATCCATGGACCAGTTGCCTTCCAAGCCTCCCACAAATAAAGAATTCCGGGAAAATAAACCGAATTTCCTTTGGCTTCTCCTCGGAAGAATTCCAAGGGCTCCGGGTATTCCCAAGGCTCTCCCGGCTGCGTCTCGGATCCGACGTTCCCGTTGGATCAGCGGCCAAAATTCCAGGATTCTTCCCGGATAATCATTACCCTGCTGAAGGGTCCACTAATCGCTTAATAAGCTTCATTAATGAATGAATGAATTATTAATTAATTAAGTAATTAATTATTTATTCCCATCCCTGTTATTGATCTGATTTCCCGCATGATTAAACTCGGCAATTCCCAAACTTTGGGAATCGCACACGGCTGCTCGGGAATGGATTCTCCCGTCCTTCCTTTCCCACGGATTTGATCCCAGGAGCAAATTCCTGCCCTTTATCCAAGCCTTGGGTTCCAGAAGGATCCCGGGAATCCTGGGAATTCCCGAGGCTCCAGGGGCTCCGGGAGAGCTGGGATTTGGGAAAGGGCCACAGGGCCAGGAGCCAGGGAATGGCTTCCCACTGGGAAAGGGGAGCTGGGAGCTTGGGAAGGAATTCCC
>NW_015379300.1:9036-10051 GCF_001522545.3 Parus major | reverse complement strand
CCCAAATCCTCGCTCCTCGGGATTCCTCTAGCCACGGATTTCGGGATAATCCTGGAATCATGGAATGGTTTGGATGGGACAGAACCTCAAGGCTCATCCCATTCCTTGGGCAGCGTCTCCTCCCCCCATCCCAGGTTTTTCAGGAAGTGTGGATGGATCCCAGCCCTCTTTTCCCGATCCCTTTGGATTCAGCCCCGGGAATCCCAAACCCCTTCCCTGGATTTCTCTTCTCCCTCCCCCGTGGGAATCACCCACCCTCAAAAATTCCCAGGATCGGGATTTCCTTAATCCCGCAGAGGATCGGATCCGGACACTTCGGACCCTCTGGAATGCTGCTCCTAAATTTTTGGGTGCCCTTTCCCAGCGGGAAAAGATTCCTGACGTCGCTTCCTCCTGGGAGCCGGAATTCCCGGGATCTCCTCCTGGCCCCGAGGAACGGCTCCGCTGCCGTCGGCTCTTCCACGGATACGCCGACGGATCATCCCCCTCCATCCCGGTTTTCCAACTGGGATCTGGGATGGGAAAACACCTTCCAATCCCGACAGTTTTTTTGGGAAAAGAGGGAAAACCAGCCCAAACTCCCACCCCAATCCTCACCCTCCGTCCTTTTCCCACCCCGATCCCGGAAAAAATCCAGACGGGAGGCGCTGCAGGGATCGTGGAAACGGAAGGAAAGGCCAAGGCAGTTTTATTTACATCCGTTGTGTACAAAAAGAAGGAGAGCTCGTGCCGCAATCCGCCCCCAATCCCGATTTTTCCCCTTTCCCAGGAATCTCCCGGGGTCTCCGGGATCAGGGTGGGCGCCGGGAAAGAGCCGCGATTCCCTCCGGAGCCGGATGGGAGATTGGAATGTTTTATCCGGACACGGCCGAGACCAAACCCTTGGCTCGCCAGTCTGGGTTGGGATTTTGGGATGCGGGAACGCTTCCGGCTGGGAATGGAGGGAATTCCCACCCCCTCCCGGAAAATCCAATCTTCCTTCTCCCGCCTTTCCCGGGCGGCAAAGATCCCAAAA
>NW_015379300.1:5169-8367 GCF_001522545.3 Parus major | reverse complement strand
GGATAATGGGATGGGATGGGATGGGATTTGGATTAGGATGGGATGGGATTGGGATTGGATAATGGGATAATGGGATGGGATTGGGATAATGGGATGGGATTGGGATTGGGATTGGGATAATGGGATGGGATTCAGATAATGGGATGGGATTGGATAATGGGATGGGATAATGGGATGGGATAATGGGATTGGGATAATGGGATGGGATTGGGATTGGGATAATGGAATGGGATAATGGGATGGGATTGGGATTGGGATAATGGGATAATGGGATGGGATAGGATAGGATGGGATAGGATGGGATGGGATAATGGGATGGGATATTGGGATTGGAATAATGGGATGGGATAATAGGATGGGATTGGATAATGGGATAATGGGATGGGATGGGATTGGGATTGGGATTGGGATTGGGATTGGGATGGGATTGGGATGGGATAATGGGACGGAGAAGACTCCGGAGGGATTCCCGCCCGCCCCCGCCTGCCCAGCACCAAACGAAAGTCACACACGATGCACATTCCCCACCATTCCCTCCCCACCCGCTCCGGATTCCCGGGGATTTCTCCCGGGAATTCGCCTCCTCAGCCCTCGGCTGTCCCCTCCGGACCTGGCTGACGGGTTCGGACACCCCGAAATCCCGCCCCAATCCCTTCCCTCCCCACCCTCCCCGGAATGACGACGACGACTCCGACGGCTTCGCCTCTCGACTCGTCACATCCACGAACAAAGAAAGCAGCGGAACGTCCACCATTCCCACACCAGCATTCCCACACAGCAGCATTCCCGCAGCAGCATTCCCGCACCGTTCCGACCTGGAGCTGCGGAAGCCTCCGGCACCTCCCCGGAGCTGTCAGTCCAAGCAGCGCCTCTTTACCTGGAGGCCTCTTCCTTCAGCTCCTTGTTTTTCCGCACTTCTTCCGCGTGTTTGTCCTGCGGGATCGGGAAGGAGGAAGGGAAGGAGAAAGGGGGAAGGAGGAGGAGGAGGAGGAGGAGGGGGAACAGGCGTTATTCCAGGATTCCAGGATTCCGGCATCCCCACGGCCCAGTGGCTCCGGAGGGGGTTGAAGGCACGAGGTTGATGGCGAGGGACGCCGGCGGCGGCTCGGCGCCGTCCTCTCCTCCCCTGGGGTGGCTTTAAGGGCTGCTGGTGGCACTTGGGGACACTTTGTCCTCGCCCTCTCGGCTACGAGGGAGACGTCCCGGGAAGCCCCCTGGAGCTGGGATTAGCTGGGATTTTCCGGCATTATCTGGCGCTCTCCGCCTCTGCCCCAACGGAGGCGCTCGGAGAAGGGCACCGGGCGGGCTCCGGATGTTTTGGAGGGAGCTGGAGGTGGTGAGGAGGGTGGTGGGATTTTCCGTGCGGAGGTTGGGAACAGACCTGATTCGGGAGAAAGAAGAGGGCTGGAAGGGGTGGGAAGGGCTCCCGGCACGGAGCTGGGGAGCTGCCGGATCCGTGGGAAGGAAACGCGGGAAGATCCGCCAGCCCGGAGGTGGGGAAAGTACCGGGGGAGCGGCGGGAATTCCGGGATGCAATTCCCGGAGCAGCTGTGGCGGCTGCTGGATCTCTGGAAGTGCCCAAGGAAAGGTTGGGAGGGGATTGGAGAAATCTGGGATAGTCCAGGGAAAAACTGGGAGGGGCTGGGAGGGATGTGGGATAGTCCAGGGAAAAGTTGGGAGGGGCTGGGAGGAATCTGGGATAGTCCAGGGAAAAGTTGGAAGGGGCTGGGAGGAATCTGGGACAGTCCAGGAAAAAGCTGGAAAGGTCTGGGAGGGATCTGGGATAATCCAAGGAAAAGCTGGAAGGGGCTGGGAGGAACCTGGGCTGGTGGAAGGTGCTGGGGGTGGAGCTGGCTGATCCTAAAGGTCCCTTCCACCCCAACCATCCTGGAATTCTACAATTCCTGGGATTCCGTGACACAGGAAAAGGACGATCCCAACTCTCCGACCTCTCCCAAACCTCCGGATCCCCCCGGGCAGGACCCACCCCCAAATCCCAGCGGGATTCAGCACCCGGAACGGGAATGGAGACGGAAATCGATGGGGGCACCCCAAGAGGCGCCGTTATCCTGAATATCCCAGCCCATCCCAAATATCCCGAATATCCCGAATATCCCGAACATCCCAATCCCTTTTCCCGGCGCCCACCTTCTCCTGGAGGCGCTCCAGCATGGCGGCCAGGTGCGCCTCGCGGTTCTCCTTGTTGGATTCCATCTTGTGCGCCAGCTTCTCCTTGGCCGTCTTGATGAAGTTGTTGTTCTCCTCGATGGCCTTCTGGATCACCTCCCGCTCGTGTTCCCGCTTTTCCGCCAGGTGCTTCAGCAGCTCCGCCTCCTGGTACTGCGGACACCGCATTCCCGGGATAAATCCAACCCTTCCCGAGCCGGGAAACGGGGCGGGAATTCCCCACCCTGAAATGAGGGGTTCTGGGGGTGCTGGACCCACCTTTCTCCTCTCCTCGGCCGCTTCCAGCTTTTTCTGGATCTCCTCCAGGGAAGGGTCGCGGCGGCGGGGGAGGGAGGCGTTGAATTCGGGAATTCCGTCGAAGGAGGGGGGTTTGAGGATGACCTCGAAGGATTGGCCCGAGGTGCGTTTGTTGAGCTCGATCACCTCCATGTCGGAGATGACGCACCAGGTCAGGTCCACCGTGTCTGCCGGGAGGGGAAAAGGAGCGGAGTGAGCGCCGGGAATTCTCATTCCGGGATCCCGGTTTTTTCCCGGGAGCCGTGAGGTTGGTCCCGGTTTAGCAGGAATGTTTTCCTGGGGTTGGGGGATGGGGAGGAGGAGAGGGGGTAGGAATTCCAGGATTCCTGTGGATGGAGATGGGAATATTTGGGAGAGCTGAGGGTTGGGAATGTGGGAAATGGACCCTGATCCCTTTTCCAGAGTAAATTCCCACGGGAATGGCCTCCGGACATGGATCAGGCTGGAAAACATGGAGCCCACGCTCCGGGATGAGGGAATGAAGGGTTCCCAGAACTCCTCTGGATCCCAACCCATCCATGGAGCCGGGTGGGGAATATTTGGGAGAGCTGAGGGTTTTGGGAAGTGGGAATTGGACCCCGATCCCTTTTCCCGTGTAAATTCCCACGGGAATGGCCTCCGGACATGGATCAGGCTGGAAAACATGGAGCCCACGCTCTGGGATGAGGGAATGAAGGGTTCCCAGAACTCCTCTGGATCCCAACCCATCCATGG
>NW_015379300.1:3436-4662 GCF_001522545.3 Parus major | reverse complement strand
ACTCCTCTGGATCCCAACCCATCCATGGGGCCGGGTTGGGAATATTTGGACAACTGAGGGAGTTTCCCAAGCCCTTCCGGATCCCAACCCGGCTGAATTCCCAGAAAAGCCCGGAGGTGCCGCGGAGATCCTGGAATTCCCGGGGTTGGGAAGGGGGTCCCACCTTCGTAGGCGTAGCTGGGCTTGTTGAGGGGATCCGACAGGAAGCAGGAGCAGAAGAGTGAGACGAGCGGCAGCTCCTTCATCTTCTCCTTGTAGGCTGGGAAAAGACAGCGGGATCGGGATCGGAGGGACCGGGATCCGCCGGGAAAGGCTCGGGATGGGAGGGAAAGGGATGGAGGCGGTTCCCGAGCGCCAGGGAAGGGGCGGGATCGGGATCTGAGGGGTTGAGGGGATTCCGTGTGCCAGGGAAAGTTTGGGATTGGGGTCAGGGGGATGGGAGAGTTCCACATTCTGGGAAAAATTTGGGATTGGGGTCAAAGGGGTGGCGGAGCTGCCATATTCCAGGAAAAGTTTGGGATTGGGGTCAGAGGGATGAGAGGGCTGCCACATTCCAGGAAAAGTTTGGGATTGGGATAAAAGGGATGGGGAGGCTCCGTGTGCCAGGAAAAGTTTGGGATTGGGATCAGGGGGGTGGGAGAGTTCCACATTCCGGGGAAGGGGTAGGATTGGGATCAGGGGGATGAATGGGTTCCCACATTCCAGGGAAAAAGTGGGATTGGGGAAAAAGGGATGGGGGAGCTCCATGTGCCAGGGAAGGGTTGGGATCGGGATCTGAGGGATTTCCACATTCCAGGGAAAGGCCGGGATTGGGATCTGAGGGATTTTCTGATTCCAGGGAAAGGCTGGGATTGGGATCCGAGGGATTTTCTGATTCCAGGGAAAGGCTGGGATCAGGATCCGAGGGATTTCCACATTCCAGGAAAAGGCTGGAATTGGGATCTGAGGGATTTCCACATTCCAGGAAAAGGCTGGAATTGGGATCTGAGGGATTTTCTGATTCCAGGGAAAGGCTGGGATTGGGATCCACCGGAATTCCGGGAGCACCCCGGGGCAGGGATGAGGCCGGGAAATGCCGGGATGGGGCGGCGGGGTGGGCGTGTCCTACCGGCCAGAGTCATGGCGAGGAAATCCTGGGAATTCTGCAGGAAGAGCGATCCCGGGGCCTGCGGAGGGAAGGAAGGGATCAGCTGGGTGGGGGGGATGGGAATGAAATGATGGGAACG
>NW_015379300.1:0-3275 GCF_001522545.3 Parus major | reverse complement strand
GGGATGGGATGGGATGGGATGGGATGGGATGGGATGGGATGGGATGGAACAGGACAGGATGGGATAATGGGATGGGATGGGATAATGGGAATAAAGGGAATAATGGGATGGGATAATGGGAATGCACTGGGATAATGGGATAACGGGATAATGGGACGGGAACACACCAGGATGACGGACACATCCTGTGGGATGTTCCTGGTACACGCGGCCCTTCCCAGCTCCGTATTCCCAACCCACACCTGGACACAGCCGGACACAGCCGGAAACACCTGGACACACCCGGACACACCTGGGCACACCCGGACACAACCGGACACACCTGGACAGAACTGGACACAGCCGGACACAGCCGGACACAGCCGGACACAGATGGACACACCCGGACAGAACTGGACAGAACTGGACACACCTGGACACACCTGGGCAAACCCGGACACAACCGGACACACCTGGACACACCCAGACACAGCCGGACACACCCGGACACACCTGGGCACACCCGGACAGAACTGGACACACCCAGACACATCCGGACACACCTGGACACACCTGGACACAGCTGGACACAGCCGGACACAGTCGGACACAGCTGGACACAAACGGACACACTCAGATGCATCCTGACACACCTGGACACAGCTGGAAACATCTGGAAACTCCCAGACACAACAGGACACACCCAGACATACCTGGACACAGCCGGAAACACCCGGACACGCCTGGGAACACTTGGGCACACCCAGACACAACCAGACACACCCAGAAACACCTGGACACACCTGGACAGAACTGGACAGAACTGGACATGCCTGGACACACCCGGACACACTCAGACATGATCTGACACACCTGGACACACCCGGACACACCCGGACACAGCCAGACACACCTGGACACACCCAGAAACACTCGGACACACACAGACACACCTGGACACACCCAGACAGAACTGGACACACCCGGACACAACCGGACACACCCAGACAGAACTGGACACAGCCAGACATACCTGGACACAGCCGGACACAGCCGGACACAGCTGGACACACCTGGACAGAACTGGACACAGCCGGACACACCTGGACACACCTGGACACACCTAACCCACACCCGGACACACCAGGACATGCCTGGACACACCCAAAAACTCCCAGATACACCCAGACACTGTCAGACACAGCCGGACACACCTGGACACAACTGAACACACCCAGAAACACCCAGACACACTCAGACATGCCCTGACACACCTGGACACACCCGGACACACCCAGAAACACCCGGACACACCTGGACAGAACTGGACACAACTGGACACACCTGGAAACACCCGGACACAGCCGGACACAGCTGGAAACAGCCGCACACAGCCGTACACAGCTGGACACACCTGGAAACTCCCAGACACACCCAGACACACCCGGACACAGCTGGAAACAGCCGGACACAGCCGGACACAGCCGGAAACACCCGGAAAATCCCAGACACACTCAGATACACCTGGACACACCCAGACACAGCCAGACACAACTGGAAACACCTGGACACAGCCGGACAGAACTGGACACAGCCAGAAACACCCGGACACAGCCGGACACACCCNCTGGACAGAACTGGACACAGCCGGACACACCTGGACACACCTGGACACACCTAACCCACACCCGGACACACCAGGACATGCCTGGACACACCCAAAAACTCCCAGATACACCCAGACACTGTCAGACACAGCCGGACACACCTGGACACAACTGAACACACCCAGAAACACCCAGACACACTCAGACATGCCCTGACACACCTGGACACACCCGGACACACCCAGAAACACCCGGACACACCTGGACAGAACTGGACACAACTGGACACACCTGGAAACACCCGGACACAGCCGGACACAGCTGGAAACAGCCGCACACAGCCGTACACAGCTGGACACACCTGGAAACTCCCAGACACACCCAGACACACCCGGACACAGCTGGAAACAGCCGGACACAGCCGGACACAGCCGGAAACACCCGGAAAATCCCAGACACACTCAGATACACCTGGACACACCCAGACACAGCCAGACACAACTGGAAACACCTGGACACAGCCGGACAGAACTGGACACAGCCAGAAACACCCGGACACAGCCGGACACACCCAGGACACAGCCAGAAACACCCGGACACAGCCGGACACACCCGGACACAGCCAGAAACACCCAGAAACACCCAGACACAGCCGGACACAGCCGGACACACCCAGGACACAGCCAGAAACACCCGGACACAGCCGGACACAGCTGGACACACCCAGGACACACTCAGACACACCCAGGACACAGCCGGACACACCCGGACACAGCCAGAAACACCCGGACACAGCCAGAAACACCTGGAAACACCCGGACACACTCAGACACACCCAGGACACAGCCGGACACACCCGGACACACCCGGACACACCCAGGACACAGCCAGAAACACCCGGACACAGCCGGACACACTCAGACGCACCCGGACACAGCCGGACCCCTCCTCCCAGATTCCCCCATCCGCATCCCGAGATTCCCAGCCCTCAGCTCCCCCATTCCCGATCCTCTCCCTCATCCCGCCGGGATCGTTCCCGGTGTCTCCATGGGAATGGCAACACCCCCAGGACTCCTCCCCACCCCTGGGAACGGGAATTGGGAGTGAGGAAAACCGGGATAATCCCGGATCCGACGCATTCCCGGGGGAACGGCATTCCCAGCCGCAGGAAAACATGGAATGAGGTGGGATTGGGGATGATGATTCCAGGATTTTGGGGAGGATTCCCAGATTTTGGGAATGATTCCCGGGTTTGGGATGATGATTCCTGGATTTGGGAGATGATTCCCGGATTTTGGGGGTGATTCCCGGATTTTGGGGGGTGATTCCCATATTTGAGGGATGATTCCCGTATTTGGGGACGATTCCTGGATTTAGGGAGGATTCCCAGATTTTGGGGATGATTCCCAGATTTTGGGGATAATTCCTGGATTTGGGAGATGATTCCCAGATTTGGGGGATGATTCCCAGATTTTGGGAATGATTCCCAGATTTTGGGGATAATTTCTGGATTTGGGAGATGATTACCGGATTTTGGGGACGATTCCCAGATTTGGGGGACGATTCCAGGATTTGGGAGATGATTCCCAGATTTGGGGGAGGATTCCCGGGTTTGGGGGATGATTCCCGGATTTTGGGGATGATTCCCGGATTTTGGGGGGTGATTCCCGTATTTGAGGGATGATTCCC
>NW_015379299.1:72324-89498 GCF_001522545.3 Parus major | reverse complement strand
AAAAAAAAAAATCCAAAAAGAAAAGGCCTAAAACCGCAACCTCTCAACGACGAAGCACGAGAGCCGCGGCTGCCGGGAGGTCAAAGGGCGGAGGTGAGGAAGGAGCCGTTTCCCGGTGAGGTGAGAAGGGAGCGGGCCGGGCGGGAGCAGCGCCATCGGGTACGGGAATAACCCCTCAGCACCCCTGCCCTGCCTCAGTTTCCCCTCAGTCCCCTCACGGTGGGGCCGGGGGCGCGCGCCTTCCCCTCAGGGACCCCCCCCGCCCCCACATCCCCCTGTCTCTGCTTTGGGTAGAATCGGTAGGGAATACCTGAAGGGAACGATGGAACGTGCAGTGGTTTATTCGCTGGGGTTTGTGGGTGCCGTGTTTCTCTGGGGTCTGCATGGTTATCCCTGGGAATAATAAATCACCTGTCTGTGCAATCTGCTCGGTATTCGGGAACCCACAGCGGCCGAGAAAGGCTGGGGCATTGAAAATGTGCAAAGGGAACAGCAGAGAAGGGGTGGATCACGTCTGCTGCAGGATCAGGGGAAATGTTTTATGGGAAAGGATTAAATGGATGAAATGTGTCAAGGGAAGGATGGGTCAGGGGATGAAATACTCCGTGAGGTTTGGTACAGGTCACAGAGCACTTCAGAACCACACGGATTTACTGCTCTGCTTCTCTGGGCACCTGGCTGTGTGCTCTCAGCACTTGTCTTACCCCCTGAATCATGCCAAACTTCGGAATTTGGTCAAAAATCTTCCTCATGTGAGTCAGAATGAACATCTTTACATTATCTTTAATATAACGAACGAGGAGCTTTTGGAATGCTGAGGCAGTTCTGGCGCTGTGTTTGGGAGAGCCCCGAGGAAAGGACTCCGGAAAGATTTTGGCCTTAGTGCCAGAATTTCCTGAATGCAGCATCCACGTGTTTTTCCGGGTTGTTGAAAGGCAAACCAAGTTTCTTTTCATTCAAGGGGCAGAGATGAGGCGTGAGCTCCCTCTCTGTGAAACCAGAGCTGTGAGGGCAGGACTAGGGTGGTAAATTTGGGATTACACGAGCTGTTGTGTAATGCAGAAAGGAGATTAGCTGCCTGGGATTGGGAAGAGGGGAAAACACCTCGGGATCAACGTGTGACACAGCTCCTTGTTTCCAGGTACAACTTGGCATGGTTTATTTTTCCAATCATGATTAAAATACAACATCCCAGAAGAGCCAAGAACAATCAGGGTTTGTCTCAGGAGCATTAAAATAGTATTTTAAATGTCAGAATCCTATGATGAATGAATTAGTCAGGCTCTCACTGAGTTACTCAACACTCTTTTCAGTCAGGGGGTTGCTGGGCCTGTCTGGTGTCAGTTTGGATCATTATGAACCAAAAACTCCTTTTTTTTTTCTTTTCTCCCCTCTCTGCTGAGAATTTAAAAAGTAGAACAGGTACAGCTCGAGGAACAAAAATAGCTTTACCTGCCTGTAGTGGAATGTAGTAGGTGAGGAGCAGCAGCACAGCACTTCCAGCAGATCCTGAGTCCTGGGAATCCTGCTGCAGGCACCTTCTCCCCTCTCCCAAGAGACCTCTGTAGGGAGCTCTGGGTGGGGATGGGACACAGTCCCCTGTGCTGCTGGGGGCACTCGGCACAAGGAGCTTGGGAGGTGGAGGAGCAGCAATCCAGGCATTCTCTGGCTCTAATATCTGAGATTATAATTCCTTTGAATCCCTTTCTCCCCCTTGTGCAGTGCATTCAAGGTGAGAAAGAAAGGCTTAAGGAGCACTGAGCAGCTCTGTGGTGGTGCAGCTGCTGTTTCTGTGTCTGGGACTGTTACTGCTCACATCCAAGATACCCAGAACAGGGAGCTGAGGGTGGCTGTGGTGGAGGGAATCTTTTAATTCACGTCCTCAGGTGGCTCAGAACAGCCCTTTGGCATAACTGGGAAAAAGCAAAGTTCTCCTCCCAGGAAAAGAGTGATTTCAGCTGGAGTGAGAGCATGGTGGGGAGGGGAGCAGGGTTGCAGTTCTTAAATCTGAATTAATCTTGTATGGAGCATTGTGATAAAGGAATAATAGTTGGTTTGTTTACCAAAAACAATGTCCAAGTCAGACTTGCTGCCTCACAGAGGAATTTTGGGGTCGTTTCTCCATCTGGAAGAAAGAGTGCAGTGATTTCCTGAGCCTGGCTTCCGAATTGGTGATGATTAGAAAGGCAAATGTTTAGTTCTGTGTGCTGCTGGAGATGGCCAAGGCTCCTGCTCGGGGCTGGGAGCCCCGGCAGTGGGTGTGTTCAGCCTTTCCCGGTGTTCTGCTGTGACCCAGGACCTGGGGAAAACCAATCCCAGGCAGGTGCATCACCTTACAGGTGCTGTGTCCCTCGGGGCCCTTCACAAGCCCCAGAGATCTGGGAGTGCAGACCTGTGAACCCTGGAAACTGTCCTGACCAAAGCTTTGGGGGTGGTTCCTGACAGAGCTGTGCAGGGGAACACTTGCTGAGGGTTATGTCTAAAGGTTTGCTTTTGATTTCATGGATAAATGATCACAGTTCTGGGCTTTGTCTCCCTGTTCCCCTCCTTGCCTGTGAGGGGATCCCTGGTAATGCCTGGCAGCCAGAGCTTCCAGAATTCCAGAGTGGAAACACCTCTGGATCTCTGGCTGGGTCTGTGTGGAAAAGGGAATGTGTTCCCCAGAGAGCCGAGGGCACCCTTCTGCTTTCCTGCCAAATCCACAAGTTTTGTTAACCCTTCATTAAAATAGGAACCCGACTGGTGCAGCACCCCCAGCCCTCCCTCTGAAATGGGAACACTCCTGGTTTATGTTTCCACAACATATTTTTCAGGGAAATGATAATGCCTAACGGATAAACTTTGTTTGACCAAGCTCTAATTACAGTAAGTCAGGAAACTGCTGCCAGTGATAGCTGGACTTTGCTGCAGGGGTGTTTAATGGTACTCAAAAGATATTTCTGAGGGGTTTTGGTGGCATTTTCTTCTAGGAGGGAAACAAGCCCCATATGGGCTGTGGGTTTGGAAAATGCAGAATTGTGCTCAGAGGGTTTTTGTGGATGTGTTTTACCTGGGAAGGGTTTTGGGAAGCTGCTGTCTGTTCCTGGGGCCAGCAAAATGATGCTGATTTCCCTGTGCTGTGTGTCTGTCTCCACAGTGGTGCTTTAGGAGCCACGTGAATGCCATCCCTCAGCTGCCTCCTGCCAGCACTCCTGCCCCATTGCTGGGTGCCCTGGGCAGAGTCACTGCAGCATGCTTATAATATCTAAAATACCTAAATAATCTTAATTAGCCTGTTTGCTGAATTCTGCACAAATTCAGAAGTGGTTTTCATTAAGTTGCCCTGATGAAGTTTAGCACAGGATCCCTGAAAAACCTTTCACCCAGCACTTGTGGTGTTAAGTGTGATTTTAGAAGCCAGGGCTGGAGTGGGCTGGGAGAGGAGCTGCAATTCCTTCAGCTGCAGTCCATCCTGGGCACTCCTCAAGGTGTTTCTGTCCTCTTTACCTGTCCCTGCCCTGTCAAACCCTGGAGTGAAGCATGGAAACATCTGTCATGGCACATCCTTTAAAAAAAGAGTTTCAGAGAAGGTGCAGTTCAGGTATTCAGACACGAATTTGAATTTTGAATTTGTCTGTTTCAGAAATAAACACCAAACCACACAGACAGAACGTGTTTGCCTGCATTAAACTGATTGGTTTGGGGTTTATTTCCTAATATTGATCACTAACCCTCGATGCTGATTCCTGTTCTGAAGGAGAGTCTGGACCAGAAAATGTGTCCTCTGCAGGAGGGGAGCTCCAGCCCTAGAGAAAGAAGCAGGGAAGGAGTTGTGCTCAGCTCAGATCCTGGTTTGCTGGGCTGAAGGAGAACTGAGGAAGAAGGTGAATCTCCACTGGTTTGTTGGGATGGTGAATGGCTCCTGGTGCTTCCCAGGTGAACTTTGCCTGACAAAAGCAGAGCTGGAGCTGAGCAGAAATCATTGAAGTGCTGATTTATCGTTGCTTTCAGCCCTCCTGCAGTGAGGGTTATTCAAAGCCAGAGGTGTTTCCGTTCCTCATTTGAAGAGCAGCAAGGCCACAAAGGGAGGATTAAGATAAAAGTCAAACCTGACTGTCAGAGGACATGGAGGGACTCACAATTATTCTGGGAATGTCCTCATGGCCAGAAGGTAAAGGAAAGAACAGAGAGGAAAGCTTAATGTCTGGCATCCCCAAAACTGGAGTGTTCAGCACCTTTTGACTCTTGGTGAGCAACTGGTGGCAGTGCCAGGCTACAAAAAGGAAGAGCAGCTTTGCAGGCTGTCATTTCAGGGAGGTATTTCTGTCTGTGTGCTCAAAGCACGGACTAAAAAAGACCTGAAAAGCTTCAGGAGGCGTCTTTTGAGCCGTGGAAAGTCGGTGATGTTTTAAAGCTCGGAGGAGAGCCAGCAGTTGGTGTGGGTGAAAGAGTGGGACAAAGAGAGTGGGGAGTAGCAGTCATCCCAAAATCCTGCAGCAAGTGGGAAATGGCTGAAAAGCACCTGGCAGGGGACAGGAGTGCAGAAAAGCTGGTGCTGCTTTGCCACAGGTACTCCTTGGCAAACTGAGTTGGCTCTTCCTAGGATAAGATAACCAGGGCTGTTTCTGGCTGCAGAAAAACAGCTGTGGTCATGAATCCTCTAAGGTTTGATTTTTATCCAAATAAGAATCTTGAGTAGGTGCAATTAAAACAAACCCAAAGCCTGAGGAGGTGCTTGTCCATGATGGATAAAATCATGGTTGAATAATAAATGTATTCAGAGCAGCAGTGACACCCTTGTGAGTGGGCCTGGTGTACTGAGAGGGGCACTGGGGTCTCACTCATCACTGAGGTGGCAGAACAGACTGTGCATAAAGCAGGAGTGAGAAAAGGGTTTGAGCAATTGGCATGGCTCAGAATGGGCTGGTGATGAGGACAGTGGTGAGGCTGGATTCAAGTGGAAATAGCCAGCTGCAGGCATGGGGATAACTGCTGAGGTGTAATCCCTAATGAAGGGAACCCGGTGGGCTCCTGTGTGTGTGGGAAGAGGGAGGTGAAAATTTGAGTGTGAGAATTGGTGGTGGTGGCCTTGGCAGTGCTGTGGGAGCCGTTGGACTCCCTGGACTCCAGACTTTTCCAGCCTCAGCAATTCCATGGAATCCAGGCTTCCAAATCCCACTGCTGGGGCTGTCTGTGCCCACGGGGAACAGAAGGGGTTAAATAGCAGGGAAAACGTTACCAAGCCCTGTCTGACACCTGGGACCCGCAGACATTGACTGCTTCAGAGCAAATTGGATAAACATCTGTTGGGAAGGATTTGAGCAAAGCTTGTGAGCAGCATGGGACAGAGCCCCCGGAGTCCAGCGCTGTCACTGTGACCTGGCCCTGCTGCCGAGCTGTTCCTGAGCTCTGGGTCCCTTTTCCTGGGCTGAAGCAGTGCAGGAGGGAGGATGAGGAGTTCCTTCAGGGCAGGCAGGGCTGCCCTTGGTGCACAGAGCTCTCCTGGGTGTGCCCAGGGCTTCAGCTGCAGCCTGGCTCACTCACGGGCTGGGGTGGGCAGTGAGGGTGGCCTGGGCTCTTTGTTGGTTGTCCAGAGTATGAGCAGTGCTGGAAACCTCAGAAATGACACAGATCAGACCAAGCTGCTGTTTCAGGAATGATACAGAACCAGAGAGTCATGGTTTGGGTTGGATGGGACCTTAAAGCCCATCTTGTTCTGTTCCCTGTCATGGGCAGGGACACCCCCCACTAGCCCAGCTCCGAGCCACGTCCAGCCTGGCCTTGGGCACTTCCAAGGATTGAGCAGCCACAGCTTCTTCCCTTCCAGGGCCTCTCCACCCTCACAGGGAACAATCCCTGCCCAGTATCCCATCCAGCCCTGCCCTCTGGCCCTGGGAGCCATTCCCTGTGTCCTGTCCCTCCATCCCTTGTCCCCAGTCCCTCTCCAGCTCTCCTGGAGCCCCTTCAGGCCCTGCAAGGGGCTCTGAGGTGTCCCTGGAGCTTCTCCTCTGCAGGGGAACATTCCCAGCTCTCCCAGCCTGGCTCCAGAGGGGCTCCAGCCCTCTCTTCTGGACTCACTCCAGCAGCTCCACGTCCTGCTGCTGTTGGGCCCCAAGACTTTGCACAAGTCCAGGCAGATGATCCAAATGCATTTTGCCTATTTTATACTCCAGACAAGAGGCTTGGGCTGAGATGTTGACCCTGGTCTGGTAGAGAGGATTAGAAAAGGGCATGAGTAGAAATACTACCTGTAGTAGAAGGGGAAGAGCTGTTTTCACAATGCCCCAGGCTGGAGTGAAGGATGAGTGGAGTCCCTGGTGTGTGTGCCTGGCAGTGGCCAGGAGAGGGGCACGCTGCCATTGCACCTCTGGGCTTTGTGGGGATGCTCTCAGATGTAACTGCCCTGGGCTGTTGCATCAGGCTCTGGTATTTTTAGGAGAAAGTGATTCCCCAGCCACTTGTGGAGCTGCTGCATCGATAAACAGAAGGGAGGAGGTGATTCCAAAGGGATCATGTGGGATGTGTTGCATAAGGACGTTTGCCAGGGCTGGCTCCCTGGCTGGTCCCTGAGTGTGCCCAGGAGCCACAGCAGCCTGGTGGGCACTGGGGAAATCCCAGCTCCTGGAGCCACGGGGATCCTGCCTTGCTGTGCCTCGTGGCTCGCTCTTCCCGAGATCTATCCGCTGGCTGTGTGACCCGTGTGACAGGGACAGCGTCCTGGGGAGATTGCCCTGGATTAGCTCTGGTTATTTTCAGCTGCCACTCTGGAGCTGCGTTGATGCTGAGTTATCCTGGGATAAAAGAGACAGCCCTTTCCTGCCTTCCCAGGGCTGGGCACTGACTGATAAAATCTGCTCCAGCTGGGAAAGCCTCCCGAAGCTGCTCTGCCTTTGGACATCCTCGAGCTTCTCAGAACCTTTCCAGCTCTCCTGGTGTCCCCTGTGGGGTGAGGAGGAAGAGCAGGAATGTGCTGTGTGTGAGGATGGATTTACATCCTGATTCCACTCTGTTCTTCATTCCTAACACACAATTTCCCTTTTTACACCACATCATGTCCCACCTTCAGGGAATTAAGGACTGGCATCCCAGGACGTTATTTTCCCTCTGTGCATCACATCCCATTTACTGGAATTGGGTGATCCTAAAGATTCCTTCCCACCCAGACCATTCTGGGACTCTGTGCCTGTGGAGGTGGATCATTCCCAGCCGTACAGGCTTGGGCAGGAGCTCTGTGGTGGAGAAGAAGGGCTTGGGAAACATTTCCTTGTGTTTGGAATCTGTTCTTCATGGGCAAGGGAGCTTCCCTTGGCTGCATGCAACAAGAGGAGTGAACTTTGAAATCGTGTTTTTTCTAAATCTGGATATTTTCTCTTTTTGTCACAAATCCCAGATTTCTGTGTTTCATGGCTCTGCATGTGGAACAGCCTATCCTGTCTCATCATCCACAGCAATAAATTGGTGTCTGGTGCTGGTGGGAGTATTTTGGGAAGGGAGGAAGGATAGAAACCTTCAGTGAATGACTTCCAAAGCAGGAGTGTAACTGAGCTTCTTCTCTTGTGGCAGAAAAGTTTAAAAATGTCCTGAAAACTGATTTTGAATGTCAGCCCCTGTTTTGGGAGCAGATAACTTTATCTGGCACACAGAGATTACTGAAGTGTTCTCTGAATCTTCGTTGTCGTTGTTACTCAACTCAGTTTTCAAGAGATGTTAATAATACGTAACGTGAGTGAAATGGGGTCTGTTCCAGACAACCTCTGAATTTTTAAATGGCATTTTTATAAATGAATGTTGTACAGGGAGGAAAACAGGCAAAAAGAAAAGGAAAACTGGTAAAGTGAGGCAGAACAGATAACACGAAGTAAATTTGCACATTTTGGGGATGGAAATGTGGCTGAAAACTCCTGTCAGACTTGGAGCACTCTTGTAGCCACAGAGGGAGTGGACTCAGCAATGTCATTTTCTACCTTTTGAATATGGAAAGGTCCCCTTCTGTGAAGGACAATCCATTTAGGACTTGGAGGCTGTTCCGGAGCCTTGTTCCTGACAGCAGTGGTGGGATTAACCCCTTGCAGGCAGCGGGCTCCCGGGGCCGCTGCAGGGCTGGGATTTTCCCATAGGAAGTGTTGTGTTCCTCGTGACCTCCGTGTCCTCTGGCAGCACAAAGCCCGTTATTCTTCCCATGGGAATGCGAGGGGAGAGCAGGACCTCGGTGTTAGAGCCCATTGTGCAGCATTGCTCTGAAGGAGCCTTGTCTGGAGCGGGGCTCTTGTTTTCCCACCTCTCAAGTCCTGAGGAATGTTCCCTGGCCCTGGCTGGGGGACAGTCCATGCCTAGAGAGGGAATGTGGTTGGGAGATGTGTGCCTCTCTCCCTCCCCTCCTCCCTTTGTGGATGCTGAGCTTTGGAGCTCCCGTGGCGGTGGGACCAGGAGTGATCGCTCCCAGCAGAGGGCAGGAAAATCCAGGTGCTTTTCTGGGCTGGGAGTGATCCAGCGTTGTTTCTGTGAACCTGAGGTGTTCCTTGTCTCTGGGGTGTCTGTGGTGCTGGCTTTGAGGGCTGGCAGCTGTTTGCAGCTGGAGGGGAGGCCGTGCATCAGCCGGCTTTGGTGATGGCTCTTGTGCTGTGGGTGTGCTGTGAGCAGCCCAGGGGTGCAGGGAACACCCCAAACCTGTGTGAGCAGGCTGTGGGACGGGGGACACCCCCAAACCTGTGTGAGCAGGCTGTGGGACGGGGGACACGTGGATACCAAGGAGGCCTCTTGGGACCCTCCATTCCTGGCTCACCATCCCAGTGGGGCCCAGGTGAAATGTGTCAGGGACAGCAGGAATTTGGGGTATCCAGCAGCATCAGTCCTGCTCCTCCATGTGTTGTGGGGCTGCTCTGAAGGCAGGAGGTTCCTCTGATCCCCGTTGATGGATTTAGGGGTTTGATGGGATTGATGGATTTATGGATCTGAGGCAGTGCTTGCAGCACCAGGAGGGGAAATTACTGCTGGGGACCCCTCCCTTCCTGCTGTCCATCCCACCTGGCCCTCAGGTGTGTGAGCATCACATTGAGCTGTTCCCTGGGCAGCAGCACAGACCAATCCACTCACCTTTATAAATCTTCAGTAAATTCTTCCTTTTTTCCCATTCATTGCTCCCCTGTCCTTCCCTAAACACAGCCTAGGCAGGAAAACCCCTCAGATCCCACCTGTGCCCCGGGGCTGCTGCAGGGCTGAGGTTCCATCTGCAGAGCAGGTGACCAAGGTGACTTGGACCATGTCAGGTCTGTTCCTGCTTTGCCAAGCTGGAAAATGCTGGGTTCAAATTCCCATTGGAGGTTCAGATACAGGCAATAAATTATGGGATGTATTGAAGTGCAAGGAAAACACTGTGGAACAGGGATTTATTTTGGATTTTTCCTTATATTTCTCCTCCTGCAGGCTCCACTGGCTCAGCTGTGTGTTTATTACACCTAATGCTGAGGCCTGGCTCCAGAACATTTCTGGAAAGCTGAGGAGTTGAGTACACCTAAAACCTGCATTATAAAGTTTCCTACCTTTGTTGCTTTGTCCTCTTCAGCTCACAGTGGGCTCTGCTGTGTTTGCCTCTCCTCAGTGTCCAGGGAGGTTCCTGGGAAGGCTGGAAAGCCTGTCAGACAGAAATGGAAAGAATTTGGAACATGTAACTATTGTTGAGCGAGATAAAAGCTTTTGTCTGGGGAAAAGTAGCAAGTTTGAGTTGATTTTTCCTGCAAAATGGATTTCTGCATTTCTTCCTTCTGCTGGTCAGCCTTGTTTTTGTCAGAGGGCAGGACATTGGAGCCAGGTGGGGTCAGGCTCTGCTGCCAGGGCCAGGGACAGGAGGAGAGGGAACGGGCTCAGGGGAGCTCAGGGTGGGCAGCAGCAGGAATTTCCCCATGGAAAGGGGGCTCAGGGTGGAGTCCCCATCCCTGGAGATGTCCCAGGAATGTGGCACTGGGCTGGGGACAAGGTGGACATGGGGCACAGGGTGGACTCAGTGACTTGGAGGGCTTTTCCAAGCTCAGTGATCCTGGGATTCTGTGAAGTGTGTCCATCTCTTGTACCTGAAGTGAACCAGAAATGTCCCCTGTGGTGCTGCAAGGTGGGAACATCCCGATGCCCTCGTGCTGCCAGGCAAACTTTGTCTTGGATTTGCCTTTTTGCAAAAGGCAAGAAATTCTCCTTTCACATTTGTCCTACAATCAGCAGGTTTATTTTGGCTTAGATAATTTATGTTTGCAGGAATGACTTGGAGCAGGAACAGTTCCTGCTGTTCACTCTTACGAGCTCTGCCAGAGCATAAAGCAAATAAAGATGGCAGATTTTAATATTCCACCCCCCCAAGTGATAAAGAGATCCTAGCTTTGGACTGCTCTGTGTTTTCTTAGGGAATGCTGCTGTTGGACAGCAGGTGAAGAGAGTAAATACAAAGTTCTCCTCCTTGAAATAACCAGAAATTGTTGCTCCTCCAGAGCAGCTCTTGGCAGCTCAGGCTGGCCAGAGAGCCACATTTGATGTATTTTTTGCCACAGGATGTCCATGTTGTTCCTGAGTTCCTCATGGAACAGGGATGGTCCAGTCCTGACAGTGAGGTTGAGATCTGCTCAGTCATTTCACAGAACTGAGAAATCCCAGGATGGTTTGTGCTGCAGAGGATCATGCAGTGCCACCCCTGCCATGGCAGGAACACCTTCCCCCATCCCAGGCTGTGGGATCCCAGTGTCCAGCCTGGCCCTGGGCACTGCTGGGGATGCAGGGGCTGCTCTGGGCTCCTGTGCCAGGGCCTGCCCACCCTGCCAGGGAACAATTCCTTCCTGAACGATGCGATCTTTCTAAAACAAGCTGATAACGTTTATCTCCCTTTTCTTTATCTGTTTTTCTCCCTCTGCACTCCCCAGCTGGAGCCAGTGCCTTCCCTGCAGGGCTGTGCATGCAGGAATTGCCCCTGCTGTACCCCGGGATGGCCTCGAGGTGAGGGTGGCCGAGGATGACCCTGACTGAAAGGCTGCGCGAGAGGATTTCGCGGGTGTTCTACAGCCACGGGCTGCTCTGTGCTTCCTACCCCATCCCCATCATCCTCTTCACAGCTCTCTGCATCCTGGCCTGCTGGTGAGTCCTGCCCCCATCTGTGTCTCACGGGGCTGGGGAGGGGGTTCTTGGCCACATTCTCTCGTGGGCCCACCCACGAGCTCTTTATTTAGGCTTTACAGGTTTTGTCATCTCCTTTTGTGGGATAAAAGAAACAACAGAGATTAAGTGTCTTCATCTGGTTTAATAAGTAAGAACTAATTGAATAAGTGAAGTGAAGCAATAAATGAGATGAAAGTAACCTTCAAGCACCTGGTAGTGGACTCCAAACCCATGAATTAAAAATGGAGAGAAGGAAAGCTGATCTTTCTTTGCACACCTGCCTGTCCTGTTCTCCCTTCTAACTCTTCTGTTTCATCCTTGGCACACCCATGTGGGAGTAAATTCCCCACTCTCCTTATGGACTCTCATTTGGATCCCCAGTTTGCAGGTGGAGATAATTTTACTCCCAGGAATGTCACACGAGCTCGGAATCATTTCCAGCAGGGCCCTGTGGGGCTGAGCAAACCTTTGTGCCCAGCCCATGCACACATGTGTACAGTCAGATCCTGTCTTGGAGGGTTTAATTCTTTTAAATTCTAAATTAAAAATAAACCCTTTAAATAAAGGGCTGTCTGTTTTGGGCAAAGTGAACCCAGTGTGATGATTTGCTCCCCCTAGAAAAGCTGCTGCCACAGACACAGGTTTTCCTTTGAGCTGTGGTGGTGACAGGGGCTGCTTGCACACCTCAGTTAAAACACTGTCAAATGTTTGTTTTTCACACATGAAAACCCTGAGTGGCTTCTCCTGGCTGGAACCCTGTGTGGTTGTGAGCAGCAGTGGGGGTGTTGCTTCCTGGATTTTCACTGCTCCACACAAATCCTTGTGACTTTCAGGGACACTTTTATTCTCAGGTCTCTTGTCCTGTAGAACACAGAGCTTGTACAAGGCCAAGTGGTTCCTATATTTCTCTGATATGATTGCAAGGGCTCCAGCTTTGCCAGGTGCAGCTTTCCAGTGGCATTTCTTCACCTGAAAGCTGCACCCAGCAAAGCCAAACCAGAGTCCCACGTGTGTCACCTCACTCCTGCTTGGGACTGCCTTCCCATGGGCTCAGGCTCCTCGTTCCAGCTCTCCCAGGCAGCAAATGCAGTGTGATGTGTTCACCCACAGCCTTGTGTTTTGGGAGGGATCAAAACATTCTTACTCCCTTCTGAAATTGAGGATTTCCTGGAGAGGAGGAGATCTGATTGGGGTCAGCAGCAGCTCTCCTCGTGCTTGGGAGCCTCGGCCCACTGGGTCAGGACTTGTGTCACTGTTCAGAGCTGAGGCTCCAGACCAGGTGTCTTTGGTAACTGTGGATTTCTGGAAGTGTCTGCGTTCCTGAGTGCCAACATTTGAGGCTTCTGCAGTGCCTGTTTCCTCTGGGTGCAGAAATCCATCCAAGACACCGTCTTGTGTGAGGAGTCTGTTCTCTTTAGTGGGTTCCAGAAGCTCCTTAACAAAGCAGGTCCTGGCTGTGGGAGAGACAGGTGGCAAAAACATGGTGACACCCCTGGAGAGCAGGAGAATCTTGGCAAAAGCTGGGGTGAGGCTGAAGGTCCCTGTTGATTTTTGGGGGTGTTTCAGTTCCTGTTCTGAGCTGCTGTGCATTAACTGCTGATAACGAGGTTCTAGCTGTGGCTTGGGAAGTGGCTTTGCTAATTGGCTCAGAACTGTTCCAGAGCAGGGTCCTACACCTGGAGAGGGGATTGCTTCCTGGGAATGAATGAATTTTGCCGTGTGCTGAGGGCTCAGGGATGCTCTTTGGCTCTGTTTCCTGCGGGAATGGAGCTGTTGGTGCTCTTTGGAAGCACTCCTCTCTCCTGGGCAGATTTCACTGGCAGATCCTCTGCAAAAACAAGAGAGAAGGTGGTGGGGAGAAATCAGTGGCCAGCATTGAGGCAGAAGCTCATTCAGGAAACATTTCTGTGCAGCAGGGCTGGGCAGGGACCCTGAGCACTGTGCACAGCTGGGACCAGCACAGAGCAGGGAATCCTGGAATTGTTCAGCTGGAATTGTTCAAATTGGAAATCCTGATCCTTGCAGATCACGGAGTGCAGCCATTCCCCAGCACTGCTGAGGCCACCACTGACCAGTTCCATGTTCCTCAGCCTGAAACATGGTTAATAAAGATATTCCAGCAAACAAGAGTGATCTCGTATCCTGAGCTCTTCAGAGGAGGGAGGTGGATCTGTCCTGTCTCCTGTGCCTGGAATCAAGGAGAGCTTGTGGAATTCTGCTGCAGAGAAAATGAGCTCAGTGCTTGTGGTTTTCCTCTCCCTCACATCAATCAAACCCCACCATTTTTGTCTGCAGACAGTTTGTGAAAGCAGAAATAAAGCACAAGGTCCACAATGAGGGGTTCTGGCCTCAGGCAGGTGGGGGCAGTGGCCATGCAGGGAATAAGGTCACCACAGAGTCTGGTCTGGTTGTTTTGGGTGTCTTTACTCTTGGAAGGGTTTGTACAGACACTGCCTTTAATGTCACTGACAGACAAGACAGCATCTCTGGGTTTGATGATAAATTAATACCCAAAGCAAAAAACCCTGTGACTCACTCTGTAGTGCTAAAGTCTGAAAATCCAAGTTAATTTCCACGTTTTCCTCATCCCATTTGAATGGATCTGTGTTGGGATCTGCATTTCTCCCAGCAGTGAGGGTGTCACCAGCCCCGTGTGACACCAGCCCAGAGAGGAACAGGTGACACCTGGAACTGTGGCCATTGGGGTAAATGTGAAATGCCAGTGTCACTCTGAAGAACAGCTTTTAGTTCCAGGATTGCAGGTGACCCAGGTGACTCTGCAGCAGGTTTAGGGCAATTAAACAGGAGTTTGTTATTTAACTGGAGCACAGGTTCTGCTCCTGAAGAATGGCAGAAGTGGCTGGAACCACCCTGGGGAGGGGTGTGTGTGTGTGTACATATTTATTTATTTGTTTATAATTATTTCTGTGAGAATGTATCACTCCTGCACAGGTTTGTAGTATTAGTGTGGTAACCAGAGGACCTGAGTCAGACTCTTCACATTCCAGATGCCCAGAGAACATTCTCCCCTGGGATTTCACCATGACACTGGGAGCAGGCTGTGCTGCACAGGAAAGGGAAATCTCCTTTCTGGTGCAGAATTTCCTGTCAGGGGGAAGCAGGGCAAAGCCCAGAGCACCATCATTTACTCAGAAACAGGTTGTTGATGCACTTGCCAAGGCTAAAGAGGCACTGTTGCTGCCAGATATTGGCCTTGCCAGCCCTCTGGCAAGCCCCTGTCACCAGATTGCCTCCCTCCCCAGCACTGGGATTGCAGGCTGCTCTGCCTTGGCTGCACACCGGCCAAAAGCTCGTCCTGCAGCGAGCCAGTGGAGCTGGGAGCTATTTTAATTCCATGGATCTGCTCCTTTCCTGCTAACTGAGACCTGGCAGCTCCCTGCTTCCCTCCACCCTCGGCTGCTGCAGCTCTTGGTGGGTCTGGGAAGGGGGAATGTGCAGGGAGGGATTTGCCTGGAGCTCTCCTGGCCCCCTGAGCCCTCTTTAAAATACGTTGAGTACTTGGTGAGCATTTCTGCCTGCACCTCCCTCGTGCAGCTCCTGCTGCACTTCACCACTTCCAGCTGGTTACAGGATCTGTGTTTCCTTTATTCTGGGGTTTCAGGGTGCACAGTGAGCACCTAAAAAAGAGCCTTTCCCAAGAGCAGAACAAGCTGAGCTTTCCTGTCATTGTTAGATCCCAGGGTCAAAGGATGGGTGGGGCTGGGACCTCTGGAGATCCCCCAGGGCAGGGTGAGCTGCAGCAGGTGACACAGGGATGTGTCCAGAGACTCCAGGTCCCCCTGGGCAGCTGTTCCAGGCTCTTCCTCCTGCTCAGCTCCAGCTTGCTGCCTTCTGCTCTGTGACCATTTCAGGTCCTGCTGTTCTTCCCTCCTGTCTGTGCTTTCCATTCTCCTGTTCTCCTCTTTCCCTGATGCTCAAAAAAATCCCTAACAAAGAGAAATGTGAGGAGAGCCCATTCCCGGTGCTGGAAATGCCTTCCCTGGAACTGAGACTGTTCCCTCTGGGCACCCCTGCACTGTCAGTGCCCCAGAGCTGTCACAGTGCAGAGCACCCAGAGCAGCCCTGGCTGTCCCTGGATCCCTGGCAGTGCCCAAGGCCAGGCTGGGTGGGGCTGGGAGCACCTGGGATGGTGGGAGGTGTCCCTGCCATGGCAGGGGATGATCCTCACGGTCCCTTCCATGCCAGAGCCCTGCAGCATTCCCTGTTTCCAACACCTGCTGGGTCCCCACGATCACACAGAGCCCCTCTGCCCTCCGTGCTGGGCTGAGCACTGGGACTGGAGACAGAACCCCACCCTGCTCTGCTCTCACACCAGAGCTGCTCATCCCCTGCAGCCACCCCCTTCTGCTGGCCCTGGGGGAGAGCTGGGCCCTGCTGCCCTGCACAGGAGCCTGCTGCCCTGCACAGGAGCCTGCTGCCCTGCACAGGAGCCTGCTGCCCTGCACAGGAGCCTGCTGCCCTGCACAGGAGCCTGCTGCCCTGGGGATCCTGCTGGGAACGGCAGATCCACCTGGAGAGACTGGGACAGCACCAGCCCCGCCAGGCAGAGACACCACACACCCACAGAGAGGGGGAAACACTCCAAAATCAGATTAAACCCGAACAGTCCTGAGTGTGAATTACTCAAATTCTACAAAAAACGCTTGTTGTGACTCCTCCCAGCCCACAGGTGACTCACAGGGAATACCCCTCTGCAGAAGCACCTTCCTGACTCTCCAGTGTTCTCCCTGCATTTCTGGGCACACCCACCAGCACTGAAATCATTTAGGAAAACACAATTCCTCCTCAATCATCTGTTGAACCCACTCTGCTTTGTTTATCACTTATGCTTCATTTTATTATTCCTTTTTCTCTTCCCTGCTGATGGAGTAAATAATAATAAATGCTAATAATTAGATGTATTTCTGTCAGGCCAATAAAAAGCAAATCTGACAAGCTTGGCTTCTGATTTCCTTGTTCCTTTTCAGCTGTTTGCTGTTCACTCTGAAGCCTCGTGTTTAGATGCTGCTTGTTCCTCCCTGGCTTTTGATGATCCAAGCTAATCCCTAATGCAGTGGGCAGAGCCTTGCAGGAAAACAATTCCAAGGCCTTTCTATTTGTTGTGTTAATACTGCCACAAAATTCATCCTCAAAAAGGAAAATATATCAGGAATGGTAAGGCCACAAAAAGAATGAAGTTCTGTTCTCCAGTTCAGTTGGTGCTGACAATTCTGGATTCTCAGTGGATCTCTCTGTCAGCAGCCTTGCTTTTACCACCAGTTCAATTCTGATTTGCTTTTAACCACCTTTGAGAACATTTGGAGTTAAAAATCCCATTCTAAGCTCTCTGTAACCTCAGTTTCTCAATTTCTGAATAGTTCAAAGTCTCTGTTGTGGGACAGGAGCTACAATCACCAGAGATTGTGGTGGCAAAGCGTCAAGAAAATCAAGATTTCATTGTTTTGGTGTCTCACAGCTTCTCTTAAAAGTGCTTTGAGGACCAGTGGAGTTAAGTTCTGGAAACAGTTTGAATCTAAATGAGGAAAAGCAGAGGACCATGAAGGATTTGGGGCAGGGAAGCAGCCACTGGAGTAAACAGAGTGTGTGGGGTTGGTGAGGGATACACAGTTCCATGGCCTCACTGAGGTTTTTGCCACAGCTAACTGGGATGGAGGAGTTCAGGGGAGGCCCTGCAAGGTCTTATTTTCTTTCTCTCCCTGGACTTTCAGTTATCCCTTTCCAAGGAGAAAAGGCTCTTGGATAGCAGTGAAAGCCAAAGCCCTCTGGCTGGGTCTCCTGTCCTGCACAGCTTGGCTTTGCTGAAGTGGGCCCGGTCACTTTTCTGTCTCTTCTGTCTAAAAAAGTCCATTAAGCTCCAAAATGAGAGAGCTCTCTGGTTGTGTCCCCCCAGCTACCCCCTGCTGAAGCTGCCTCTGCCGGGGACGGGCCCCGTGGAGTTCAGCACCCCGCTGAAGGACTACGCTCCCCCCGGGCCGGGCACGGGGCCACAGCACGGGGAGCCCGGCGAGCGCCCCGACTGGGTGAGTCCTGTGGGGTCACAG
>NW_015379299.1:69413-71504 GCF_001522545.3 Parus major | reverse complement strand
CACGGCCCTGCTGGCCCTCAGCTCCTGCTGGCCCTCAGCAGCTGTGGCTGTCCCTGGGTCCCTGGCAGTGCCCAAGGCCAGGCTGGACAGGGTTTGGAGCACCTGGGATAGTGGAAGGTGTCCCTGCCATGGCAGGGGTGCCACTGGGTGAGCTTTAAGGTCCCTACAAGGGAAACAGAACCAGACTCCTTTGGTTCTTGACGTTCCACCTCTGATTTGGGAAGGGAAGCCACAGTCTGGCAGAGCTGCTCCTGCTCTGGTGCTGCTGGGGGCTCCCTGGAGGCCGGAGCCTGACGCTGCCGTGCTTTCCCCGCAGTACGTCGGTGCTCCCGTGGCCTACATCCAGCAGATCTTGGTGAAAGCCACCGTGTCCCCCTGGCAGAAGAACTTCCTGGCTGTGGATGTGTTCAGGTCACCGCTGTCCCGAGTCTTCCAGCTGGTGGAGGAGATCAGGAACCACGCCCTGAGGGACAGGTGAGGCACAGGGAGCTGCCCCAGGGCTGGGCAGGAGCCGTGAGCTGCTGATGTCCTAAACCAAGTGAGGGATCAGCTGAGGGAGGTGGGATCCATCCTGCATATGGAGCAGTTTGTGCTGGACAACTCCCTGTGCTCCCAGTAAGGCACTGAAAATGCTGAGGAGTGTTCTGGGCTGAGTCCAGAAGGGACCTGCAGGGTGATGCAGGTGCAGTGTCTCAGAATCCCTGCAGCACCACACCAGCTCCATAGGGAGCTCCTGGGCCTCTGCTGGAATTCCCTGCTTAGGAACCTTCTCCTGACTTTCTTTGGCAGTTTCTAGGATAGTTTGTGCCTGTTTGGTTTTATCCTGTTGTAGCCTTTATACAAAACAGCTTTCCTCAGCTTGCAGGTGTCTGCAGGGGGAGCTCCCACCCCCCAGTTTGTTAAAAGGCAGACTCAGGGCTCAGGGGGAGAGGCTCAGCATTCCATGTGCCATCCTGGTCCTCCTCCTGGCACTGTTGCCAGTGATTCCTGAAAGTGGGAGAGCAGAACCACGCACAGATTGTCAGAGGAGTCTCACTTGTGAGGTGTTTAACACGGAAAGGCTTTTCCTGAAACGCCTCTGAGATCACAAATCCATTTCTCATGGCCACTCACATCAGTTTTGCACATTAAGAGGTGATTAATAATGTGATTATTAATAATTAATCATATTATAATGTGATTATTAATGTCCCCACGTCCCTCTGTCCTTTCCAGCTGACAAGCTCCCACCTCAAAGTAGAAACTCATTTTACCCCCAGGTGGGGTCTTGATCTTTGTGCTGTGAACAGAAAGTGCATGAAATTTCTCATTTTTGAGTGTCCCCCCTGCTCCTCACTGCTGATTTATCCTTTTGGGGACCCATCCTTTACCCCCAGCTGCTGCTCTTGGGGATCATGTTTTAGAAATGCCATTTTTACTCTTCATTACAGATTTCCTCAGCTTTTTCCTTTCCCTGCCAGCTCCCCCAGCCTTGGCACTGACCTTCTGTCCGTGTGCTCAGTCCCTCTCCTCCCTTATCCTGTGGGGTAATTATCTGTTGCCAATTAGTCAGAAACAACGTGCTCCCAGGCCTGTGTTGTGTTCTCATTATCTCCCTTGTCTTCTCATTGTATTCTCATTATCTCCCCTTGGCATTGCCCTTGATGAGCAGTGGTGCAACACAGAAACAAAATTATTACTTTTATTATTGTTCTTCATGCCACCAGGAGAAAATTACTTCAGCATTGAGACCTGAACCTGGGGGCAAGGTTACCATTTTGGGCATGCTTTTGGATATTTCAGGAAACAACTAATTTGGGATAAATTCTGCAATTACTTCAACAATCATTATGAAGTTCTTGTTGCCAGTAAAGAAGTTGAGTGGAAAAATATTTTTTATATGCAAACTGGCTTGTTTTGTATTCCATTTTCTATTCTATATTTCTATTCTGTTCTATTCTATTCTATTCTGTTCTATTCTATTCTATTCCATTCTGTTCCGTTCTGTTCTATTCTATTCTCTGTTCTCTATTCTCTATTCTCTATTCTCTATTCTCTATTCTCTATTCTATTCTATTCTATTCTATTCTCTATTCTCTATTCTGTTCTATT
>NW_015379299.1:65833-69313 GCF_001522545.3 Parus major | reverse complement strand
TTTCTATTCTATTCTATTCTATTCTATTCTATTCTATTCTATTCTATTCTATTCTATTCTATTCTATTCTATTCTATTCTATTCTATTCTCTATTCTGTTCTATTTTATTCTCTATTCTATTCTCTATTCTGTTCTATTCTATTATATTCTATTCTCTATTCTCTATTCTCTATTCTGTTCTATTCTGTTCTGTTCTGTTCTATTCTCTATTCTGTTCTATTCTCTATTCTCGATTCTCTATTCTATTCTATTCTATTCTCTATTCTATTTTATTCTCTATTCTATTCTCTATTCTGTTCTATTCTCTATTCTGTTCTATTCTATATTCTATTCTATTTTATTCTATTCTATTCTATTCTCTATTCTGTTCTCTATTCTCTATTCTGTTCTGTTCTATTCTCTATTCTGTTCTATTCTGTTCTATTCTATTTTCTATTCCATTCTATTTTCTATTCTATTCTATTCTATTCTATTCTATTCTATTCTATTTTCTATTCTATTCTATTCTATTCTGTTCTATTCTATTCTGTTCTGTTCTGTTCTGTTCTGTTCTATATCTTTTATATTCCAGGAGGGAGCTGAAGGTTGTTCAGTGTACCTGGGCAGGAAACACACCGTGGGTGTTTCCACTGCCTGCAGATCCAAGCACTCAGCTCTGTAAAAGTCAGGAGTGACCTGGAATCTGTTCTTTGCCCCAGTTCTGGGTTTTGGTGTCACTCTGCACCCACACCATCCCTCAGGGACACGAGCTGGGAGCGTGGCCTCGTGTCCATGGGCTTATCTGCAGCATGAACTCTTATCTCTGCCACGTTCCAGAGCTGATAAAATACAAGCCATGGTCATCTGCTCTGCCTGGAGCCGTTTCCAGAGGCATCAGTTCCCTTAAGTTTGCATTCCCAAAGCTTTTGTCCCTATAAACACCATTTTTTGGGAGTGTATTTTCCATTGCTTTCTTTGGAAAGCTGAGTCTTGTCCAGGTGTCCTGCCATGCACCACAGGGTGCACGTTGTGGAGGGAGTGTTCACAAAGACAAACATCATTTTGGAGTTTCGGGCTTGTTCTTTGTAGTTAGAGGAGAAATCTCTTCTGGAGAGGGATTTTACAAAGGCTTCAGTTCATTTGCCACCTGGAAGCCCCTTCCTGTGTGCAGGGCCAGAGCCAGGCAGGGCTGGTGTCTGTTCTCCACGTGGGTTTGCTCAATTCACCTTTCCTGGGCAGATCCTGTTCCTGGATCCCATGGGGGAAATGTCTCTCCTTGTCACAGGAGTGGGAGCTTTGGGCAGCCTCAGCCTCACACTTTGACAACAGTTTAAATTTAAAGACTCCCTCTGGCCCACATGTTCTGGTGATGGCAAATGAGGTGTGTTTATAAAATGATTTATTTATTAACCAGCCAGGACAGAACAGATGGGAGCTCTGAAGCACAATCAATCCACAATATTAAATAAAATACATATAAATATTAAATAAAATAAATATAAAAACACTCAGGAACTCCCAGCAGATGTCAAGGTACCTCTGTTAAAGCTGCCAAAAGAATCAGCATTGCTTGGGAGACAATTCCCATGGAAGTGAGGAGAACCTTCAGGTTCCTTCAGCCAGCCCCTGCAGTAACCACAAAGCAAAGTGTCCCTGCTCAGGGGGTGGAGAAATACAGATATATAATGATTACTGATAAAAAAAGTTCCAGTGACAAGCTATAGCATTAAATCCAGAGTGATCATGGTAACTGAGGACAACCCAGACAAGTAATTTTACTTGTATTGTTCCCAGTCTGTGTAGATCAGGATGTTCCCCATCCCTTGAGTCTTAAAAATCACAGGAAAGATGGGGTGCAAATGAGGATCAGAGAAAAGTTCCTGGAGTTAATTTCTCAGTAGCAGTGAGGGAGGAGTTCTGTGATGGGTCAGCAACTCCATTTCCATGCAGGGTTCTTGGTGCTGTGTTCCTCAGTGAAGTGCAGCATTTCACATACCCTTGTTCATCACATCAGGTGTTGGATGGCTCTGCAGTAACCTGCCCAGATGTGTCTGCACTATGGAGCAGTCTGGTTACAGCCTCAGGGGAATCAAAGGTGGAACTCAAATTGTTCCCACCTACTGCAGTGGGGAATTTTATACCTTACCCCCAGGAGATAGGAGGAGGTGCACAGAAATGATCCCATAATCAGATGAAAATTCAAGTTACATTCAGGGGAAATCCTTTCCACCTCCTGTGACAGGCAGAGTGAAGGCACAAGCATTCTAAAGCAATAACTCACACTGCAAAACAAACCATAAGCAAATATTAATCCAAACAATTGGAAACTCAGATGCTCTATACCTTAACAATCTGATCAAGATTTTACCACTGTGTAGATCTGGGCTGTCTTTCCTTCAGAAGGAGCATCACTCCAGCCAGAGGGAGGCCACTGGAAAACCTGTTTGGTGTGGAATTCCCATCATCCAAATATTTTCATGAGATGAGTGGGAAACTGAGAACAGATCCAGTTCTGTTGCTGCTGTTATCAGTGACACAGCTTGCTTCAGGTGGGAATTTCTCTTCCAAGGCTGAGGCAGAACTGGTTCAGTGTGTGCTGTGTTAGGGGCCCCAGGAAAACCAGCACTGCTCCTTTCCTTGCTTTGCACTCGCTGTTGTTGTTAGTGTTCAGGAACACATAACCACAGAATGATTGTATAAAAGTGCTTTATTAAAGAGCTCTGGGTGTCAGGGGTGCACAGACACAAATCTGACCCCACTTGGATTTGAGCTGAACATGTTTTTATACTCTATCATTATATAACTTACACATTAATTATTAAACTTACATTTTCCTGTTGTATACATTGATTTTACCCAAGCATGGATTTCTTGTGATCCCCCTCAAACCCCTCGATAGTTTCTCATGATTCTTTAAACAGTAATTATATCTAATCACATCTAACAATTATATCATTTATCACATACAGATTGCACAGGTGCAGTTTTACGTGATCTTCAGCAAGCACAAAGCCTAACATTTCCCAGGGCCTACTTTTAACACTTTTCCCAGGGCTTGCCAAGCCTTTCTTTGTCAGTCCCTGAATTTTCTATGGTTTTACAATCTTTGTCTGTCGTTGTGAGGTGTTGGGATGGCACATCAGGGGTGGTGCTGTGGAGTTGGACATTGCTGTGAGCACACCATGCTCAGCTCAGAGCTGAGCTTTGCTGCGCTGCCCGGGCATCAGCAGCTCCTGTGCATGCAGAGCTGCTCCCTGTGGGGATGCAGGAGTGCTGGCAGTGACTGCTGCAGCCCTTCCCGTGCTGCCCAGCAGCTCTGGGCTGTGTCTGGCTGCACTTTGGGGTGCCCTGCACATCCTGGGTACCGCAGCTCAGCCAGGCAGCGGCACCGGGAGCCCCGCACTGGCTGCAGCAGAACACGGCTGTGAGCACGGCCAGAGCCCAGCAGAGTGTCCCTGAACCCCTGAATGGACACAGCAGAGTGTCCCTGAACCCCTGAA
>NW_015379299.1:65185-65673 GCF_001522545.3 Parus major | reverse complement strand
ATGGAGCAGTGTCCCTGAACCCCTGAACCCCAGAGCCCAGCAGGGTGTCCCTGAACCCCTGAATGGACACAGCAGAGTGTCCCTGAACCCCTGAACCCCAGAGCCCAGCAGTGTCCCTGAACCCCTGAATGGACACAGCAGAGTGTCCCTGAACCCCTGAACCCCAGAGCCCAGCAGAGTGTCCCTGAACCCCTGAATGGACACAGCAGAGTGTCCCTGAACCCCAGAGCACAGCAGTGTCCCTGAACCCCAGAGCACAGCAGTGTCCCTGAACCCCTGGGATCCACCACAGCCTCAGAGCCACGGGGCTGGCCCAGATCCACCATCACCACCCTGGCACCTCCAATTGTCCTGCCAAGGTCAGGGCTGCTGTTCAGGGCTGTGTGAGGAGACACAGGGCTCAGCAGAGCTCCTGGAACAGGAAACAGGACTGCCCCTTGCTCCAGAACAGACCCAAATTATTACTGAATATTAGGGATAGATAGATA
>NW_015379299.1:60122-62697 GCF_001522545.3 Parus major | reverse complement strand
TGACACAGCCACTGACTGACACAGCCACTGACACACTGACACAACCACTGACACAGCCACTGACACAGCCATTGACACAGCCACTGACACACTGACACAGCCATTGACACAGCCACTGACACACTGACACAACCACTGACACAGCCACTGACACAACCACTGACACACTGACACAACCATTGACACAGCCACTGACTGACACAACCACTGACTGACACAACCACTGACACAGCCACTGACACAGCCACTGACACAACCATTGACACAGCCACTGACACAACCACTGATTGACACAGCCACTGACTGACACAACCACTGACACAACCACTGACACAGCCATTGACACAACCACTGACACAGCCACTGACACAACCATTGACACAACCACTGATTGACACAGCCACTGACTGACACAACCACTGACACAACCACTGACACAATCACTGACACACTGACACAACCACTGACACAACCATTGACACAACCACTGACACAACCAGCCCAGAGCTGTAAAAATCCACACAGATTGTTTTCTCCTTTCCTGCCAGCAGTACAGCCTTTAACTCTCCCACTTGTGCCCTCCTAATTCCCTCTTGTGCTGCTTCCACTCCTGTTTCCATGCTCAGAGTGCCCCATTTCCCATCCATGTGTTTGGCTGAGGCCTCAGGGAGCCAGACATCCCCAGCCTCAGGGTCTGCAGTGAACACAGGAGCACCCAGGACACCACCAGGTTTATGGCTGGTGTCAAGCTAACCTGTCTGGAGTCCCAGCCCTCTGGTGTTGAGGGGTTTCAGTGCCATCCCTTGGATCTGGGAGCCCTGAGACACCCCTGGTTTGTGTCCCTGGGCAGCTCCCTCTGCATCTCTGCCCTTCTTAGCAGCAGACTGGAACACCCTCACATCTTCACAGGTTTGTGCTGTGGAATTCCTTCTGCTTGTTCAGGCCAGGGATAATAATCCCTTTTCTCTTTTCAGTATCTTTAAATGCTGTGGATTGAACCCTAATGATTGTTTGGGTCTGAGTGGCCCTTTCTGGAACACATTACAGTAAGTCCCATGCTCAGCAAAATCCCATTCAGCTGTTACAGGATCACTGGGATGAGTGACTGATGTTTTTAACTCTTCTGTCAGCGTTTGCAAAGCCTTTTGTGGCTGTCAAGCCATGCCCAGTTTTGGATTTTCCTCGTTAATGTCTACAAAGGTCTCTCTATTATAGAAAATCCAGGAATATGATTTCTCCACTATCTCAAAATAGCTTTTCTGAGGTTCCTTTTCAGTAGTGGGGGTAGATAAAGCATCTGATTTTGTAATGGTTTCATCTGGAATTACAGCTTGGCCTGCTAGCCCCAGGTTCCCAGGAATTCCAGCTCTTCAGAGGGGCCTGGGCTCTTCTGTCCCCTCCCCATTTGATCTGTTTTCTGTATCCTGTGCTGTTGTTTTTCCTGCACTTTCCTCCAAGCCATCATTGCTGTGAGGATAAACCTCCTCCTTCCTGAGGTTTTATTTGCTGGGGTTCAGCAGTGGGTGAGTGCAGAAATCCCTGAGGCAGGCAGCTGAGGGTGGACTGTGTTCCTTCCCACGTGAATGCAGCTCTGGGTTTATCTTCTTCCAGAACTGGGACCATAAAATCCATCTTTGTGTGCCAAGCTGCCACCCCTCTGTGTGCAGCTGCCTGCAGAGCAGCAGAGGGGTTTTTTATTTGGGCCTGCTGCAGGGAGTGGTTCTGTGTCAGCATTAAGCCTTTGATAATCAATTGCTGAATGCCAGCTCCTGTCTTCTTTTATCACCTGTCAAACAGGGGAATTGTGAATGCATCCTCAACAGAATGCCTCTTTGTTCTGAATCTTTAATTAGTTCATTTCTCCCTTCTTTGGCTGCAGGAGGCACAGGGGATTTAATGCTAGTCAGAAACAGGTAAAACTGGAGCCACTTTTGGGAGACTTCATTTCCTACCCTTCCCAGAAAGGTTTTTGTTGGGTCCAAAGGCCCAAACATCCCTGGTTGGTAAGTGCCAGACTTTCCCTTTAAGAATCTCACATCCTAAAATGTTTTCTTCATGATCTGCCATCACAAATGTGTGTGAAGTCACTCACCTTTCCCCAGGTAACCATAAACAGACTTCAGCAGTGTCACAGAAAACCCTTTCCATTAAAGCCAGTTAAATGAATGTCTCTATTTTTAAAACCTAAGTGTAGCTTTTTAGCATCCTTGGGAGTAATTAAAGAGGTCTGAGCTCCAGTGTCAATTAAAAACTGTGAAGGCTGTCCAGGGAAATGTGCAGATTTCTGTGTTGGGAGAGCTTGGTGAGGTGTGTGTCAGTCAGAGTGCAGCTGTTCTCCAGAGCTGACTTCAGCAGGGAGCTGTTTTTGGGGAGCTGGGGGATGCCAGAGCAGCCAGAGAACTCCCCAGCAGTAACAATAACTCCCTGTGAGCCACCTGTCCTGTCAGACTACCTGAGCAGGTGCCAAGCAGCACAGCAGCTCAGCTGGGGTGAGATGTCCCCTCACTTGTCTGTCCCAACAGCTGGGACACACAACAGCACCACCACCACTGACCCTCCCCAGCAGGACCTGTGT
>NW_015379299.1:56157-59376 GCF_001522545.3 Parus major | reverse complement strand
CAGAGTTGAGAGGAACTGGGAGAACAGCCCCGGGTGCAGGCAGTGAGTGCTGGCTCATTCTGGAGTGCACCCCAAAGGATCCACGTCAGGAAGGGTGAGCAGGGTTCCTGTAAAACATCCTTGTGTGTGTGCAGAGGGGTTTGAGGTGTGGAAGAAGTGCAGAGGGTTTCTCTGTCAGGTGTGGTACCAGGGATGGCTGAGGACTGAGCTGAGGGGTCAGGAGTGAGGGTGGGGTTCTGGAGCCTGCTCACAGTGCCAGGGAGAGCTGTTCTGTTCCCAGCTGTGAGGAGCACGAGCAGCACGCCTGCTGCACGAGGGACGCTCCTCCACCAGCTTTGCCTTCACCTGGCTTCCATCGCCCAGCCCTGTGTTTGCCTTGCAGCTCGGGGGTGAGGAGCCTGGAGGAGCTCTGTCTGCAGGTGACAGACCTGCTGCCCGGGCTCAGGAAGCTGAGGAATCTGCTCCCGGAGCACGGCTGCCTGCTGCTGTCCCCGGGCAACTTCTGGCAGAACGACCGCGAGCGCTTCAATGCCGACCCAGATATCATCAAAACCATCCACCAGCATGAGCCAAAGACCCTGCAGACATCAGCCACGCTCAAAGGTGAGGGGCTGCAGAGCCAGGGGAGCTCTCAAAGAGCTGCCTACAGCTTCACTGTTATTCCATCCTCACTAATCCAACACCTGGATTGCTGGTGGTGCCCACTGGGGCAGCGTTTTGTCATTCACAGCAGCCAGAGCTGCCCAGTCCTTGTTGTCTCTCATTTTATATGTGTGTTTGTGAGAAGTGAGCAGATCACTCAGCCAGGCTTCTTTCTGCAGGTAAAAATAGCAGGGTTTTGTTCCTGTCACTCTACACGTGCTCCAGCCTGGCTTTTCCCTCTGCCACACACAGAGGCTGCTCATTGTCACAGATAAATCAGCATTCACCCCTCTCCCCTGTGTGCTCCGATTCCCTGCACACAGCCCAAGCTGACAATGAATATCACAAAAGCATTTTTATCTCTTAATTATAGAGACAAACCCCTGTGAGCACGTGTGGGATCGTTAGTGGTTCCATAGTGCCAGAGGGAATGCTGCATTAAACACAGGCTGAAGCCTTTGCTTTTAAAGGAACTGGAGAGTTGTTGGAGAGTACAATGTGCTGTACTACAGGTGTGCAGAGGGGGTGTAACCACCGAGGAAGTTTGCTCTAAAGGTTGTTTTTGAGCATGGGAAGCGTGAGCTGGCTGGTGTGACCCTGTCCATGGGGTCTGTGTGGGATATCCTACAGGATAACAGCTATACCCCTGGGGGGTGTGTGTGTGTGTGTGTGTGTGTGTGTGTGGTGTACCCCTGGTGTGTGTGTGTGCACTATGTGTGTGACACACCCTGTGTGTGTGTGTGTGTGTGGTGTACCCCTGGTGTGTGTCTGTGTGTCTCTGTGTGTGTGTGTGTGCACTGTGTGTGTGTGCACTGTGTGTGTGTGCACTGTGTGTGTGTGACACACCCTGTGTGTGTGTGTGTGCAGACACCTGTGCACACCCTGATGTGTCTGTCTGTGTGTGTGCTGTACCCTGATGTGTCTGTCTGTCTGTGTG
The DNA here is from genome assembly GCF_001522545.3 of Parus major. NCBI lineage: Eukaryota > Metazoa > Chordata > Aves > Passeriformes > Paridae > Parus > Parus major. Next base: position 57,797 of record NW_015379299.1, on the reverse strand, counting down.
TGTGTGTGCTGTACCCTGATGTGTCTGTCTGTCTGTGTGTGTGTGTGCTGTACCCTGATATGTCTGTCTGTCTGTGTGTGTGTGTGCTGTACCCTGATGTGTCTGTCTGTCTGTGTGTGTGTGTGCTGTACCCTGATGTGTCTGTCTGTCTGTCTCTCCAGACCTGCTGTTCGGGCTGCCTGGCAGGTACAGCGGTGTCAACCTGTACAACCGGCGGCGCGTGGTGTCCTACACCGTCACCCTGGGGCTGCAGCGCTACGACTCCAGGTGAGGCTGCCCTGGGCACTGCTGTCTCCTCTCTGATCTTGGCTGTGCTGTGCTTTGGGGTACCTCACCTCTCTGAGGGTGCTGCTCTGGGAGGAAAGCTGCTGTGTTTTATGGAAATAAAACAGTCTGGGTTGTCAGCCCCTGTTCACAGCCGTGTGTGCAGCACCCAGAGCTGCCAGGGGCAGTTCCTGTGTCACCCAGGGGACTCTGCTTTGACCCAGTTCCTTCTACACACGCTGGTTTGCTTTCCAGTTAACACTGGTTCAGCTGGAGAAAACACCTTGGCAGTGCTGGCCAAACTGGTGTGGATGTGAGGACTCGGAGCTGCACAGAACTCCCCAAGGGATGTCTGGGATGGAACTGGCAGCTCTGGAGTTGAAACTTGCTCTTCCAGATCAGCCTTGAGGGCCGTTGTGTGGCACCTTCCATCAGCCATTTTTACACAGAATCCTGTCATTCTGGGAAAATCCTGGGAGTGTTTGAGGCCATGGCAGGTTCTGTTCCACAGGCCCAGACTTTAAATAAAGCTTTGGCCGTTCTGCCCAGCAAACCTTTGTAGAAATCAAGGTCTGGGTGGTTGGGGCCAGCAAGGAGCAGGTTTGGGAGCAAGGCCTGGAGAGAACCGTGTTCCCTGGAGGTTCCTTTGGAGCTCTTTGGGACAGCTCAGTGACGTGCTGCTCTTCCCCAGGTTCCTGAGCAGCCTCCGCTCCCGCCTGAAGCTGCTGCACCCCAGCCCCAACTGCAGCCTGCGGGAGGAGAACGTGGTCCACGTGCACTTCAAGGAGGAGATCGGCATCGCCGAGCTCATCCCGCTCGTCACCACCTACATCATCCTCTTCGCCTACATCTACTTCTCCACACGTGGGTCTGGGGGCACTGCCTGTGGGCTCAGGGGTGCAGGCTCCACGCTTCCCCCCTGTTCCAGCAGGAGAGGGGGTGCTGGAATTCTACCCTGAACTGTCACCGAGAGAATTCGTACCTTTTTACCTGATTCCTGCTGATTTGCCCCTCTTAGCCAGTGTTTCAGTCCTTGTGATCCACCTCCCCAGCTGGAGGTGTTTCCCCATCCCTGCAATGTCCAAGGGATAGTGGAAGGAGTCCCTTTCCATGGCAGGGGGTGGAATGGGGTGATCTTTAAAGTCCCTTCCAACACAAACTATTCCATGATTCTTTGATGTCTTCCAAGGTGTTTTCTGTCTTAAACACCCTTAGATGCCACAGGAATACCTCTGTTCCCAGTTTGTTTCATCCATTATCAGACACATCATGTTCTGAGCTGGTGGGTTTAAACCTCTCTGGTCACATTTCAGTTTGGTTTTTCCCACCTTGGTGCAGTGCTGGGATTGGTGTGAGCTGTGGTTCAGCATTGTCCC